>NC_057710.1:68321749-68342085 GCF_004010195.1 Chiloscyllium plagiosum
GAGCACCCGGAGGAAACCCACGCAGACACGGGGAGAATGTGCAAACTCCACACAGTCAGTCGCCTGAGGCGGGAATTGAACCCGGGTCTCTGGCGCTGTGAGGCAGCAGTGCTAACCACAGTGCCACTGTGCCGCCCACAAATGGTTCTGGTCCCTAATAGGAACTCCCAGATTTCGGCATCAGGATGTAATTTTTCAAAGTGCACCCAGACTTTACTCTAGCCTCAACTGCAGAAATAGGCAAGGTCATCTGAGGACTTTCACTCATCACCCCAAAGCATGCTGGAGATTTCTGTGACATGTTGTGAAAATGCCCCACTCTTCAATGATGCTGCCCTCGGGATGCTCCTTCAGTGTGAGAATGCGTGTGTTTCCCACAGATGGCAACAAGAGGTCATCTCGGGTCACTGAAGGAGTCTAAACAGAAGTGGCTGCAGAGACCGGTACCTAGAAACTGGAGTAGAGCCTGGATACACTGCCACAAAAGGATGGCTGGTCTGCTGTGCAACACCAGGGTCAGTCCCATTATCCCTCAATACCTCTTGCTCCTGTGAGTGTGAGTTTGCAATAGTCAGTTTAACACTGTAGAAGGCAAGATTGGGTGCCAGATATTCCATCAGGTACCTCATATATGGTCAATGTGTCACTTCATTGCAGCTACCAATGTAGCACTACTTACACCAGAGTGCTTCTGCTTTTCACACATCTGATAGGGTTCACAATTGAAACCAAAAAGGAACTCTCACATTTAGCAGCTCCTGCACCACCAACTTACTGACCTCTCAGCACAACAAGGGCAATCTGCACATCTGACAGTTCCTCACCAAATGCTTGCATGGAGCAAGAACACAATAACAGAATGTATCTTTTGATTGAGAACCTCACAAGGCTATTGGGTGCACACATCCGTAGGTCCCAACTCCTTGGCCACATTGGGCCACCTTTCACTCAGAGCCCATTAAGATTAGATTCCCTACTGTATGGAAGCAGGTCATTTGGGCCAACAAGTCCACACGGACCCTCTGAAGAGTAACCCACCCAGACCCATTCCCCTACCCTATATTTACCCCTGACTAATGCACCTAACACTATGGGCAATTTAGCATGGCCAATTCACCTGACCTGCACTTCTTTGGATTGTGAGAGGAAATCAGAGCACCCAGAGGAAACCCACGCAGACACTGGGAGAGTGTGCAAACTCCACACAGACAGTTGTCCGAACCCAGGTACCTGGTGCTGTGAGGCAGCAGTGCTAACCATTGAGCCACTGTGCTGCCCACCTTTTGCAAATGGAGGCAAACTTCCCCATATCACATTCTCTCCATCATGGGTATCACAAACAGACAATCACAGCTCTGGGGATTCACATCTCCATCTGTATCTATCAATGTAGGCAAAGTACTCATGTTTCTTCCTGAAGAAGGGCTTATGCCCGAAACATCGATTCTCCTGTTCCCTGGATGCTGCCTGACCTGCTGCGCTTTTCCAGCAACACATTTTCAGCTCTGATCTCCAGCATCTGCAGACCTCACTTTCTCCTCATGTTTCTTAATGTTTGTCTTCTTCAGGAGAAGAACATGTACAACCAGCATGACCACAGATGGTTTGTGGAGGGTGAGGGGGGTGGGGAGGTGTTCAATGATGCCTGACATAAGGGTCCTGACCAAAATGTAGAAGGACGTAGATGAGCAAGGCAAATGGGCCTGTGCTAAAAGGGAGATTGGAAATGTGCAGCCATCAAACAGCTTCTACCAGCTGCACATCAAACATCAATATGTTCGTGAATTAAAAACTGAAAATTCTGGAGAAACTCTAATTGTTTGGAGAGAGAAATAGAGTCAATACCACAATTTATACACAAGTCAAAACATTAACTTTGCTTCTCTTTTCACAGATGCTGCCAGACCTATTGAATTTCTCAAGCATTTTCATAATTTTATTTCAGATTTCCAGCATCCATAATATTTTGCTTTTATTTAATGCGTTAATGAAACCTTGGTAAGGGTGGTGTCCCATAGCACTTAGAGATATTTATGCTTGCATCTACAGCCTCCAGATCCTACTCCAGAACATAGTCCAGATAAGGGGCACCCCAGTCCCTCACCTAAGCTTTGCCAGTTCCACAAAGCACAGAGTTCTTTGCTCTTTATACCTCTGAAGAGGAAGAGTCAGGAACCTCAGAGGAAGCATCATCAAAGCTTTCCTCACCAACTTTCAAGGCACATATTCATTCACCTTGGTGGGTGATTTGCCCAGAGTAGGCTTGGGATCAGCATTGGTCAAGTGCTCAGTTGAGCTTGAAGAGGAGCCAGTCCTAAGAAAATTCAAGGTTATTGTGATTTTTCACCTCACAGCCATAATGCTTCCTCCCTTGCCAAGCAGCTGCCTGAAAGGACATGGCAGAGTAACTGTTGAAGACGCCTGTGGCACTGCTTCTCACCCATTTCCAAGTAGTTCCAATCCATTATTTCTCAATGGGTTAGTTCACACAGTTGCAGGGCCCAAGGCTCTTGTCTCTTATTCTGCTTGCCCCTTCTTCTCGTTCTGGTTCTTACCAAACTAAGCCAGCCACTCTGTTAGGTTAATCAGGTGTGGCATGTGAGTATTTATCTATGAAGAAATATCAGGAACGAAATGAAAAATTTCCATTTGAGGTTTTGATATAGGCAGTCTAACCTTGGGACCTTTATCAGGCTGCTCATGTGTTTGGGAAAAACTTGCTCTACAGTCACTTCAACATGGTGAGCTGCAACCTTGGTGGCCATGACTGGTGTTTCCATGGTGTGTTTAAACTATATGCCTCTGTTATCTTTCTTTTGCTTTTCATATATGTGGTGATTTTTGCCTTGTGATTATCCCCTTAAGGCAACCCTGCAATATGTACTCTATATTCTGGTATAATCACCATTTTGTGAACTTTCACATGCACAGGCCTCCTAATTGTCCTGTAGCTTCAAAGCCTCCCCAGCACCATCAGCACTAATGATGCTTGTTAGATGCTCTATTGTCAAACATTAGTGTATATTGGCATCTGCTTGGCAGGTAACTGTTTTCAGCTTTAAGACTTTGGTGGGCAGTGACTGAATCCTTGCTGCGCAAATGACAAAACCAATTGCACAAGCCAGTCTGCTTTTTCACTTCTTGTTTAGGTTGCCTTAGCGGGTTTGTTTTTTCTAACATGCAAACAGATTGATGGCCCTTCCCTCTTGCTCTGCACAGTCAAAGTGAGTCATTATCTTGGAAAACATTGCCAGAAAACATTGTTGTTCCGAATTTCTCCTTCAGATCTTTCACCCTTTAACCTTCAGAATAGACTCGCTTCCCCAGTACTTTTGATGGCCTTCTCCTTTTGTCTCTTGACCTCAATACTTCTTCAACCTCTCCTTTGGCAATGGGCCCTTTCACTATCTCCCTGGATATTCCTGCTCATCCCCATGATCTCACTCCTATGAGATTCCTTCAGCCAGCCTCATCTCTATAACCTCCCTATTCAGTTGCATGATTCTTTCCTCTACTCAGCAATTTAGTTAAATGCTTTGTGTTCCTCTCCTTAATGTTCAATTCCCACCCTTTGTGGCACCACTTCCCATATGACTGTTACTCTCCCCCTTTGAATCAAAGTTTGCTCCTTTTATTGCCTAGGATCCCTCCAGTGCTCCCAAAAACAAGTCCTACTAGCCAACATTTCTACCTAATCTTTAAGTTAAATATATTCTCTTTATAGGATGATCCCCCTTCTATGTTGAGGCCCTTTTAAGCTGCACCCATTTGCATGGTCCTGGGCAGGGGTGCTGAGCAGTGTGGCTGCTTGGCCTGGCTTGGCACGATAATGGGTCCAGTCTACCTTCAGCCTTAACTGTAAGCATTTAACTACATTGGCCACATGGCCAATTCTCATGAGCTGGATACCAGGGAGAGTCCTCCACCTTCAAACTCTAAGCATATGTGCGAATAAACAACTTGTTGATGAATGTGTGATGTAACAGAAAAAGTTGCTATTCACCGAGGCTTGGAGAATGCTGTCAACGCTGTCAGTCAAATGCTTCATAGAAATAACCTGGTTTGTGAACTCAAATGCTGAGGGTTTCTGAAGTTGCAGCTGAAAATGTAATTTCAGTCGGCTGAAGCGTTACTAGTGCATATGTCGTGCTAACGAGTACAAAATCGGTTCCTGACCATGAATTAAATTCCACTGTCCGCCTTTCTAAGTGTATTAGCTGGGCACAGAGAATTCTGTCCTGTGTGAGTGACTCTAGAAATGCCTGTTGCCGGTGTAATGAAAAAGTTAAATAAAATTACATACAAGCAAAATGCCATTTCACACAATCACAGAATTGGTATGGCACATTCAGCCATTCAGCCCATCGGGACTGCACCAGCTTTATAACTTAATGCCTTTTTCCCCATAGCCTTGCACACCATTTTTATCCAAACAATCCAATATTTTCTTAAATGCCTCAATCTAACCTAATTCCACCAAACCTCCAGGCAATGCGTTCTATACCCTCTCACATCACCCTTACTTTGTTTCCATATCCCTTTAAATCAATGTCCTTTTGCATTTTCTTCTTTCCTTAAAATGTCTTTAATTTTCGACCTTTGATTATTTTAAAATTCTGAAGTGTCGGCAGCTCTTTCCTCCCCCAGAAAATATGTATTGTTTATATTTTTTTCCATTATCACCCATCTAAACAGCTGCATGAAAATTATCGGAAGCCAGGAAGTGGCACCTCATTCAAAACCTTATATGATATCTATCCAGCTTGTCGAGGAACTTTAATTAAAACTAGTTGGTGCTGATGGCCGCGCACTGACAAGCATAAGTTACAACACTGTTTCTTTTTTTGAAAAGCAAGCAGGCCATGGCAATAATATTACAAGCTACATTCTAACAATATGTATAAGCTAAAGGACAGGAGAAATCCCATTGATTCTCTGGGATTATCCCATCACATAATGATGTGCATAAACCATCAACCACTCCTCTCTACTTTCAGTATTGGGAGCAGGAGGAAATTCTCACCAAAAACCTTAACCAGTTTAGAAAATATCTGAGCAGTATCTGCTGACAAGTGCAATAAGGATATCTCCAAAATAGTGCAAAAGCAACTCCATTTATAAAATATCCTGAATGAAAGAAAATATCTCAAGGTACTTCACAGGAGCATCATAAAGTAAAATTTAATATTGAGGGACATATCTTAACCCAAGGTCAGCTTTTTTTAAATTCGCTCATGGGACGTTGGCATCGCTGGGTTGGCCAGCATTTATTCCCATCCCTAGTTGCCCCTGAGAAGGTGTTGACTTGTCATTAACTCAGACAATAGGTAGGCTGGATGGTGCATGTTAAATGAGCAGACGAAGATTAACAGACAGCATTTCCAGAGCTTAGGGCCAAGCAGCTGAAGGCATGGTCCCCAATAATGGAACATAATAAAACTGGGGATACTGAATGGGCCTGAATTAGATAAGCAGATTTCTCAGAGGGTTTTGGGGCTGAAGAAGATTACTGAAATAAAGAGCAGTTAGATCTTGAAGGGACTTGACAAACAAGAATGACTATTTTAATGTCAATGGATCGCTTGACTGACCAACAAGCATAAGGTGATGAATAAATGGGAATTGGTGTGAATGAGGGCTCAGACAGCAGGCCTTATGTTCATGAAAGGTACAATGTAGGACTGGAGATTTGATGAGTAGGGCATTAAAATAGTCAATGCTGGTGGTAATAAGGAACAGCTTAATGTTTCTGTCATAGATGAACTGAGACAGTGGTGAATTCAGGCAGTGTTCTGGAGATGCAAGTAAGTGGTTTTAGCAGCTGTAAGGTCACTTCATGTGACACCAAGATTCCCAAGGAGAAGGATAGCACCAGTGCTTCAGGTAAACCCATGAATTTGCAAGAGATTACCAGTAAATGTAACCTTGAGGAATTATAGACAGACTGAATATATAATCTCAGGTGAAGAGTAGAACACATGGATATGGGAGCAGTTTGGGTAATTGTATCAATATTGTTCTTAAAACTTCAATCATGAAAATACTTGTAAATGTTCTTTAGAAAGATCACTTTTATAGGCACATGATTACTTATTTCTAGAATTGGCTGTGAGACTTCCTCAAAATTTCTACTTTAAAGGTGCTTGGTTCAAACCAATTTCAACAATGACTCTCTGGAGCAAAAACTGAAATTGCTGGAAAAGCTCAGCAGGCCTGGCAGCATCAGTGGAGAGAAATCAGAATTAACATATCAGGCTGACTGACCCTTCCTCAAAACTGTTTCCCCGGAGCAGGATTTTAAATTCTTAGTTTGCCAGTGCTACTGTTCTTCAACTAACCCATCAGAAATTGATGAAGAAGTAAAGTGTAGCTGATGGTTGAGATTGCTTTATGAAATTGTCTATGCTTTGTCTGTATTAAATTATGGTTAAAGGATCTTGCCACCAACCATCCATGCCTGCAGCAATGCCTTAAGTTTCAAACTCTCCTTCTTGCTAATGAAATTTTGTCCAACCCTTTGTAACCTCTTCAGTCCTACAACTGTCTGAGATCTTTGCTTCCCTCCGATTCTGGCTTCTAGCACCATCTCTGCTCTATCATTGACAGCCATGCCTTCAACTGTTCAAGAATCCCCTCACAAAACACCTCAGCATTTCTCTTCTCCTTCAACATGTGCCTTAAAGCACAAGTCTGACGCCAAGCTTTTGGCCAACCTTCCTAATGTCCCACTGCGTTAGTGACTACATTTGATTAGATTACTTACAGTGTGGAAACAGGCCCTTCAGCCCAACAAGTCCACACCGACCATCCAAAGAGCAACCCACCCAGACCCATTCCCCTACATTTACCCCTTCACCTAACACTACGGGCAATTTAGCATGGCCAATTCACCTAACCTGCACATCTTTGAACTGTGAGAGGAAACCAGAGCACCCAGAGGAAACCCATGGAGACACGAGGAGAATGTGTAAACTTCACACAGACAGTTGCCTGAGACGGGCATTGAACCAGGTCTCTGGTGCTGTGAGGCAACAGTGCTAACCACTGTGCCACCGTGCCACCCCACTATTTGTTTGTAAGATTCCTGTGAACTGCCTTGGGAACCTCTACTACATTAAATGTGCTATATAAATACCACAACGAACCAATGCCTGTCAAATTACAAAACTTAGATGATGGAGATGAATAAACAATATCATTGGGTGAGAAACAAGAACTAAACATAACATGATCAAAGTGTGAGAATTACAAGTACACATCCACTCTCAAAAATGAAGGATATTTCTGAAATGTGAATGTTCAAGCTGGTTGAAGGCTAAGATAAAGCCTATAACTGGTTTCACTAGCTTGTTCGGATTTAAAAATCACACGACACCAGGTCATAGTCCAACAAGTTTATTTGGAAGCACTAACTTTCAGTGATGAAGGAGCAGCACTCTGAAAGCTAGTGCTTCCAAATAAACATGTTGGACTAGAAACTGGTGTTGTGTGATTTTTAACTTTGTCCACCCCAGTCCAAAACTGGCTCGTCCAAATCATGGCTTGTTCAGAACTGCACTTGTACATATTCTTCAATAACCTTACACAATCGAGAAAACTGCTGTGGAATAGTTTAGATTTGATTGCATTACATCTATACTACACAATAAAGTGAACAATTAAAACAGACTCACATATGAGAAGAAATTTTTACACTGCATAATCTGTAAGGAGCATGTCCAATGTGAGGGAGGACTTTGCTGAAGTGAGACAAATACGGAGTGAGTGAGTCTGAGCTGCAGACCTTGGGCCACATTGGGGAAGGGGGTAGTTATCTGGACAGATTGTTTCAGGCAGACAGAAGAGACAGAATCAGGGACAGAAGTGCATGCCTGCTAGTGAGACAGATATAACGATCCAGGAGGTTGCACTCAAGAGCTGTGTGAATGCAAGTTGGGACTACAGGGAGAAGGGACAAACTGACAATGACACTGTGATGCACGAAGCAATTCAATGGAGGAAGGAAATAGGAATATCATTGTGGTAGGGGTCTGTTCGATTAGGTGGACAGATATTTTTCTCTGCAACTGTAAATGAAAGTCCTTAAGACTATGTTGCTTGCATTGTGCCAGGGCTAAGGACATCTACCACGGAGCTGGAGATGAAATTGGAGTCGGAGGGAGGGATCCAGTTGTCACTGTCTACATTACTAATAACAAAGTTGATAGGACTAGAAAGGAGGTTTTGATGAAAGAGTTTAGAGCAAAATCAAAAAGCTGAACATCCAAGTTCTGGATTACTACCTGAGCCACAGGAAAACTTGCAGAGGGTAAACAATGTCAAGGAGTTAAATGGTTCTAAGATTGGTGTGGTGGAATGGCTTTCAGTTTGTGGGACACTGGCACTATCAATACTGAGATAGAAGAGAGCTGTTCTGGCGGGATGGACTTCATTTGATCATGCTTGGACCACTGTCCGGGGAGTGGAAAAACTAGAGCAGTAGAGAGGGCTTTAAACTAATTAAAGGGGGAGAAGGGTTTGGATAGGGGAAACAGAATCTTGCAAAGCTAGAGGATATGTTAGCATTACTGGGCCGCCAGCCGGATCAACATTTATTGCCTATTCTTTGTTGCCCTTAGAAGGTGTTGGTGAGCTGACTTCTTCAACTGCTGCAGTTCATTTGCTCTAAAGTAGACTCACAATGATATTAAGGAGGGAATTCTAGTGACACTGAAGGAGTGATGATATATTCAAAGTTAGGATGGTGAGTGGCTTGGAGGAGAACTTGCAGATGGTGATGGTCCCATGTATCTGCCATTCTTGTCTACCTGGGTGGAAGTGATTGTAGGTTTGGAACCGTCTATCTAAGCAGCCTTGATGAATTTTTGCAGTGCATTTTCTCTGCTGCTACTGAGCATAGGTGCATTTTTTATGCATTTAGATTGCAATATTTTCACTTCTAGTTATTGCATTATTGGATGATCACTGTAGCAGAGCTGAAAATAAATATCTAATCATGACATTAGGAAAATATTAAGTAGGGTCTGGAATGAAAGACCATCATTGCAAGAATTAGAACTAAATATCTAACCATGACATTAGAATAACATAAAGTAGAATATACAAGTAAAGAGATAATGGGAACTAATATCACTGGTTTATTGTGGAGCTAGAGTGAGGTACTTTGATTAACATAGTTGATATGCTAATAAGCTAACAGAAAAATGATAAAAAAAATCTAAAAATCCATGGACCCTGAGGTTCGGGGGCATTCGAGACTCTGGTTTCTCAGTGTCATGGTTTTTTTTGTTTGCAAATAAAAGACCTACTTCTTGAGGAACTCTCAGAATCTCCTGGTGATTCTCTATATTTTCTACACAATATTACCAAAATTCTAGGTATGGCAGGCAGTGAAGAAGATTACCTCAGAGTACAATGGGATCTTGATCAGACACACATGGAGTGACAGATGTAGTTTAATTTAGATAAATGCTGCATTTTGGGAAGACAAATCAGAGCTGGACTTGTACACTTAATGGTAAGGTCCTGGGGAGTGTTGCTGAACAAAGAGATCTTGGAGTGCAGGTTCATAATTCCTTAAAAGTGGAGTCACAGTAGATAGTTTAGTGAAGAAGGCATTTGATATGCTTGTCTTTATTGATCAGTGCATTGAGTATGGGAGTTGGGAGGTCATGTTGCAGCTGTACAGGACATTGGTTTGGCCACTTTTGGAATATTGCAAGCAATTCTGGTCTCCCTCCTATAGGAAGGATGTTGTGAAACTAGAAAGGGTTCAGAAAACATTTATCAGGATGTTGCCAGGTTGAAGGGTTTAAGTACAGGGGGAGGCTGAATAGGCTGGAGCTATTTTCCCTGGAGCATTGGAGGCTATGGTAGAAGTAGAAGTTCATAAAATCATGAGGGGCATGGATAGGGTAAAGAGGCAAGGTCTTTTACCTGGGGTGGAGGAGTCCAAAATTAGAGGGCATAGGTTTATGGTGAGAGGTGAAAGATATAAAAGGGACCAAAGAGAAATGTTTACACACAGAGTTGTGTGTATACAGAATGAACTGCCTGAGGAAGTGGTGGAGGCTGGTACGATTACAACATTTAAGAGGCATCTGGATAGGTACAGGAATAGGAAGGTTTATAGGGATATGTGCCAAATGCTTGCAAATGGGACTACATTCACATAGACTATCTGGCCGGCATGGATGAGTTGGACCGAAGTATGACTCTATAACTTTATATATAGTTGATGATAATGATTGCCTGTTGCCTGCCTGTCATACTGGAGAACCAGGTATACATTTTGAAACACCCCTGCCATAGTTAATCCGTATAATATTTAATTTCTTTCCTTTAAAAGAAATTGTAGAAAAACACAACACCCAGCTGCTCAGAGCAGACTCAACAACTGCCCGTCTTTGCAAATACAATAGCCATCTATAGTAAACACTGTGATTAAAAACTGAATTGTTTTTGAATATACTCAATTGTAATTCCAGCTCAATGGCAAAGCAACTCTGAACAAGTTTGTGAACGTCCTGAGCCCAACTAACACTGGAATAAGTTAAAAATCACACACCAGGTTATGGTCTAACAGGTTTATTTGGAAGCACTAGGTTTCGGAGCGCTGCTCCTTCATTAGGTGGTTGTGCCTGGTGATTGTTGTGTGGTGTCCATTCATATGTTGTCATAATGTTGCTGACACGGGTAACACCATTACACATGGGGACACCTCCCATCATGTACGCAGCGAGCACTCATGTGATTCGGCCAACGTGGTCTATCTCATACGCTGCAGACAAGGAAGCCTGAGGTATGGTACAATGGTGAGACCGAGCAGACGCTACAACAACAAATGAATGGACACCACAAAACAATCACAAACAATTTACATATCAAAGAACAGAAACCAGCATATCCCAGTCAAAAAGATTAAAGTTTTAATCTAAGATTGTTTACTGTATCACATCTCCATGACACTGGTCTCCTTTGGCTATAAGTTCTATGAGCATGATCTTAATCTCCGCAATCATGTGATGAAGGACCGGTGCTCCGAAAGCTAGTGCTTCAAAATAAACCTGTTGCACTACAACCTGGTGTTGCTTGATTTTTGACTTTACACCCCAGTCCAACACTGGCACCTCCAAGTCATAACATTGGAATGGATGTCAAAGATGGAGACATTTGTAATGTTGCAGGTTGGGGCTCACTTCAGTTACAACTGAGAAGATTTCAGACACATTGCAGCAAGTGAATGTAACTGTCATGGACAGGACACTGTGTGCACAGTATTACACCCACCATCCTGTGATAACAGAAAGTGTACTATGTGCTGGTGATGAAAAGAGAGCAAAAGATTCTGACTCAGTAAGTATCTGGGATGTAAAAAATAACCAAATTTCTTGGTTAATAGGTAAATGTAAGTTGAGAAAATTCTGTTAAAGAACATTTTGCTGCATTGTGCAACATTAGAACAGATTTCAATAGTCCTGACTAATTACCCTATAGAGTAAATTCAATGTTTGCATAATTCCTATTGTAAGCTACACAATGGCTTCAATGATAACATTCCTGCTCTTTGCAAATGGACAAAATATAAACATTTCACATTTAGGCAGCATTTAGCTGTAATCGTCAACAATCCCTCTAAGAGCCATTAGTAAGGCTACATAAGATCTGGTACAAACTAGCAGAAGAAACTCTATCCATTAACACTTCCTGTAACAAAGGAAATGTTCTAATTTGACTTGATGTTGGGCCCAAGACTCAAATTGTCGAAGACATATGTTTATTCTAACCCCACCACCCCCCCACCCCACCCTGACCCCTCTGAATTTCCTCATGCTTGCAGGAGTCTAAGGCTTTGTTAAAGTGACATTCCAAAAGTAAACAGCGAGGGGTAGCTTTGAGTGTCTCAAAACTGAAATCACCTGTTTATTGCTACCTTTGCTTCTGGAGCCATGACTCACCTTCTCTCAGCCTAGCACCTCCCTATTTCTCCCTTTGTTTAGTTTTAACAAAGGGTCAGTTAGACTCAAAACGTCAGCTCTTTTCTCTCCTTACAGATGCTGCTAGACCTGCTGAGATTTTCCAGCATTTTCTCTTTTGGTTTAAGTCTATAGCTACCACATCAACCTGGAAGAAGTTCCTATCCTGTCTCACATCACATTTCATATTGTTTAAAAAGTAATTGCAATGTCTGAACAGAACAATTAGGATTTATTATTTTAGTTAGTAAAGTATGTTTGTTGCTTATAACCAATGCATCTTGTGTAATTCAACAGGTTACTTACTATTGAGTTGATGTATACATTGCAACTTCTGAGGAGCTTGCTTGTACTCAAATTTAGATGTTGAAATGAGCTGAAGTGGGCTCAGCTGAAGCTCACACTGATGGTTCCACCAGGACCCATCATTTGGAACCTTTGGTCTGATTGCCCAGAAGATACAATACTTCTAATGTTATTTTTTTTGAGCTTCTGCTAGCCAGTATAGATCCTCCTCACAATCTACCTGAAAACAACAAGCGTGTTAAGACATTCTCATTCCTTTATCACCCCAGCTCTTCTCCCTTCCAGCTCCTCCAGCTCACCGATGTTAAAAGCAGTACTTTATGAAAAGGGAAGGCCACTGAATAAAGTGTTGTTTCTAACATTGGCACAGCACAGAAACTCAGATGAGCCAAGTATATGGGGCCTTATGAAAGAAACCATTCGAATAGCAAGGCAAGATGAGGTGTTTGAGGTTCATGTTGGGATGTGAAAGCCATAGAGGTCATGGGTACTTGTTGGGGGGAAAGTGGCAGAGAAGCCATGAGATGCAGGTCGTTGGAAGTGGTAGAGTAATCTGATACAAAATACTTATACCAACATACCTAACATCCGAGGTTTCAGTTTTTATTTAGGTTCTGCTATGAGCAATGAAATACAAAAAAATTTTTCAATAAACATTGACTTGTTATTGTTTAACCTCCTCTACATTTTGGATGAAATTGAGATCTGATCATGCCCTTCTTCTCACTGATGAGAATTTATAGCTGTGAAATCCATATACTATTTCCAATTTCTTGTTGCTTCTCTTTACAATCTCAAAGAAATAAGCAAGTTCTAACTGCAACTGGCAACCACCTGATGAAGGAGCAGCACTCCGAAAACTAGTGCTTCCAAATAAGGCCTTCCAGTTTCAGAATAACTGATTTTTTTTGGTGTTTCAGGGGGACTCAGGTGGACCACTAATATGTAAGAACGAGTTCCGAGGAATTGTGTCTTATGGGAAAAAATGTGGACTTGCCAAAAAGCCTGGATTTATACAAGGCTCACAAAGGAGTACATTGAATGGATTCAGGAAATAACAACTTGAACCTTATAAAATGTTTAGGCTATAATGAATTTTATGTCTTATTTTTACCTTCTGTGGGTCAATTTAGCTTGTGTAGCAAAATAAATTGGCAATTACTTTTGTGAATTTCCATTTATTGAGATTATTTGAAATTAATGTGCTGTAAATAAATTCAAAATAGGAGTCTGTACATATTTATCCCTCAATCAAGTTATGAAATAGAATTTATAGTGTTCACTTGCATATGTCAGAAAAATGAAGAAATATCACATGCATGTTGTTGAATTGGCAAACACGTGCAGGTACTTTGTTTAAGTAACAAAATAAAATTTATCCTGTCCAGAATAAATATTCAGCTCTTCTATGTTTCAATAAATAAACAATCATATCCTGTGTTCTATGGATTTCAAGTATCAGCTTATCAGAGTCAGTTGTAAACTCATCTCTGATGTGCAGTCAAACTCTGCTCCAAGACCTGAGACAACAAGGTAATATAGTGCTGAAGGAGTTCAGTGCTGTAGGAGGTATCATTTTTACAAAACTACAAAATTGATAAACAGACTAAGCCCAGCTGGTGTATCAAGTCTGCTCCACACTCCTGATGGTTGAAATGTTGTGGCCAAACACTTCCTAACCCTCTGCACAGACAGAGGCCAGTAAGGGAAAAGAAAAGCTACTTGGAAACATTCTTTATCCTTGTTGAGGATGTCACATCACAAAATAGAATTGTAGTATGATAATAGCACAGAAAGAGTTTATTGGGTTTATGCCAATTGCCTGTGTTTGGGTTTTGTTGGGATGATTGTGCTTGTTATCAACTCAACTATTCTATGAGAAATCCTGAAAGTAGAAATATCTAACTGAATCAATGAAATGGTTAGATTGCATTACGTTTGCATTGCTACTATCACAAAAAAGAGACTACTACCAGGTTTCACCCACACGTCTTAAACATGTGGCAAAATGAGTCATTAACGACAACTGTGTAAAATGAAACTGTAGCTGAAAATGTGTTGCTGGAAAAGCACAGCAGGTCAGGCAGCATCCATGGAACAGGAGAATCGACGTTTCGGGCATAAGCCCTTCTTCAGGAATGAGGAAAGTTTGTCCAGCAGGCTAAGATAAAAGGTAGGGAGGAGGGACTTGGGGGAGGGGCGTCAGAAATGTGATAGGTGGAAAGAGGTCAAGGTGAGGGTGATAGGTCAGACTGGGGTGGGGGCAGAGAGGTCAGGAAGAAGATTGCAGGTTAGGAAGGCGGTGCTGAATCCGGTTCCATCGAATTCAGCACCGCCTTCCTAACAGAGGTGTTCTCTGAAACGCTCCGCAAGTAGCCGGCTTGTCTCCCCAATATAGAGGAGGCCACATCGGGTGCAGAGGATGCAATAGATGATGTGAAAATGAAACTGTACCCGCTTTAAAGCCAAGCATACACATAGTCGCACACAGTCAAGAAGATTCAGGCTATGCATTTCTACTCAGAGATTGTGGGTGGGAAAAAGTAACCAAAAAACAAAACCTTGTGTATCAAGACTCCAAACCACAAGAGTGCAATGACTTTCACACAGTTCATTCCATTTCCATTGATGAGATCACATTGGTGTCAGCCTCAGTGTGATGCATGACCATCCATTTGGTAGTCAGGTCATTCATTGAGTTAACAGTTCAGTTTTCAGTGCATTACTTATTACTCACACAGAGAAGGGTAGAGAAGGGGCCTCAGAAACAACTATGCTAACGTTAAAATAAGGGCAATTACAGATGTATGAGGGCAGAGCTGGCTGGAGCAAACTGGGAAAGGAGTTGAGCAGCAAAGACTGTTGAGGAGTAATGATAGACATTGAAGAAAATAATTCAGGGCTCATAGCAAAGACATGTCCCAGTGAGGAAGAAGGATTCTTGGAAGGGAGAAATCAATCGTGGTGAACCAAGGAGGTTAAGACAGCACCAGATTGAAGTGAAAAAACTTGATGATGTGATAAAATTAGTGGTCAGCTGGAGGATTGGGAAAATTTTGAAAACTAATGAAAACTAATCTGAAAAATTAAGTAAGAGGGAGAAAATAAATTTTGAGGGTAAATTTGCAAGTGATATCAAGATGGACACCAAGAGTGTCTTTAAATATACAAAAATGAAGAGAAATGCCACAGGCAATATTGACCCCTTACAGAATGAAACATCAGCAATAACTGCTGAAAGCTAACTAAAAATCCTGGATCTGTGAAAGCTTGACCACAAACACTCAGGTTGCTTCTATTGTTCCAATTTTTTTAAAATGTCTCCCAAATTGTTTATCTTCTCACAGCTAGAGGGCATAGGTTTAGGGTGACTGGGGAAAGATTTAAAAGGGACCTTACAGGGAACCATTTCACACAAAAAGTGGTGCGTATATGGAATGAGCTGCCAGAGGGAGTGGTGGAGGCTGGTACAATTGCAACATTTAAAAAGGCGTCTGGATAGGTATATGAATAGGAAGGGCTTAGAGAGATATGGGCCAAGTGCTGGCAAATGGGACTAGATTAGGTTAGGATATCTGGTCAGAGTGGACGAGTTGGACCGAAGGGGCTGATTCCATGCTGTAACTCTCAATGACTGTCTGACTGCTCATCAGTTGTCCCCACATCTCTCTCCTAAAAGAAACCAGAACAAAACACCCCTCTGTTTTGCCCCTAAGAAAAGCACCACCAGTATGCAAAGATGGGTTCATTTTTAAAAATTCTTCATCCTACACCACACTCCAATTTATATAGATTACATTGATTCTAAGCGTGCAAACACTCACTACTACAGTCTATTTCCATCCATTTCTTTTCAAAGCCTTTTTCATCAAAGTCACAACAATGCATTGGCAATTACTTTCTCTCGTCCTGCCACGTGTATAATTTTCAAATTGAATGGCTGCTATTATAAGCTCCACCTAAACAGTTTGGAATGTTTGCTCTTAAATTTCTCCAAAATCTTTAAGGGGTTATGTTCAATGTATAAACTGTCTCAGACACATTACTGGAAATATAAATGTTGAAATGTGTAACACCTACACCAAGCATAAGGTTTCCTTTTCAATCATGGAATATTTCCATTGATGATTATTCAATTTTCTGGAGAAAATTACCCAGTAGGTCTTTCTATCTTCTTTTTCTCTTCTTGGAAGAGTACAGCACCAACACCCACACCACTCATGTATAGTCACCTTGAATGCCTTTGCGTAATTAGGTGTGGCTAGCACTAGTGCAGTGGTTAACACAGCTTTCAGACTGTCAAATGCCTTCTGACAGTTTGCAGTCCACTGAACTCTTCTACACTTCTTTGATAAATCAGTCACTGGAGCAATCACACTGCTAAAATTCAGTGTGAACTTCTAATCAAAACCACTCACTCACAGGAATTGTAGTACTGCCGTCTCCGTCGATGATTTGGAGATACCGGTGTTGGACTGGGGTGTACAAAGTTAAAAATCACACAACACCAGGTTATAGTCCAACAGGTTTATTTGGAAGCACTAGCTTTCGGAGCGCTGCTCCTTCATTAGGTGGTTGTGGAGAATAAGATTGTAAGACACAGAATTTATAGCAAAAGTTTACAGGGAGATGTAACTGAAATTATATTTGAAAAAGACCGAGATTGTTTGGTAAGTCTCTCATGTTTTAGAATGACCATCCTGGTTTCAGTTCTTTCATATGCAAATCCCAGAACTTTTTTTTTGAAGTTACATTCTCAAGTGAACTTTAACAATAGGTGCCACATCGGCTCAGATAATGCATTGAAGGTGTGACATGCCGTGTGTGAGGCAGTCTGTGCCCCAATGTTCAGACTGATTCTATTTCTAAAAAAGGGGATTTACAGAATCTTACATGAATTCTTGCAATTTTTGAGCAAGTACAAATTCCTTCCAAAATTTATATGTCTGTGTGTATGTGGGCATGTCAGTTGGGGGCTATGAATGTCAGTGAGAGAGTGTGTGCAGTATGTGTGAGAGTGTGAGTGTAAATGGGTATAAGTCTGTGAGAGGGTGCGTGTGTAGGTGTAAGTATGGATGTGCATGTGTGAGCGTATGAGAGAGAGCTTGTGTCTGTGTGAGTGTATGGGTCTGTGGAAGTGAGAGAGTGTATGTATGTGTGTAGGTGTGCAGTGCGAGTGAAAGAGAGAGAGAGTGTGTTGTGCAGTGGGATCATCTGTAGTGTGACATGAACCAAAGGTCCTAGTTGAGGCCATCCCCGTGGGTACCAAACTTGGCTATCAGCCTCTGCTCGGCCACTTGGATTGTTGCCTGTCCCGAAGTCCGCCTTGGAGGATGGTCACCCAAAGGTCCGAGGTTGAATGTCCCGCTGAAGTGTTCTCCGACTGGAAGGGAACATGCCTGTCTGTTCATTGTTGTGCAGTGTCCATTCATCCTTTGCTGTAGCCTCTGCTCGGTTTCACCAATGTACCATGCCTCAGGGCATCCTTGCCACCAGTGTATGAGATACACCGAGTTGGCCGAATCACATGAGTACCTGCCATGTACATGGTGGCTAGTGTCCCTACGCGTAATGGTATTGGATGTACCTCAATAGCCTTTGTTTTCACATCCCATGGAGTTATCTGTCCACATCCAATAACATTGTCCAGGAATGTGACTTGTGCTTTTGCAAACTCACTCTTAGCCAGGTTTATTGCCAAGCCCACCTCCCAAAGTCAATCAAACAATTCCAATAGAATCCAATAAATGTTCCTTCCACACGTGACTAAAAATCACTAGCTCATCAAGGAGAATCACACAATTGGTTAATCCTGAAATGACTTGATTGGCAAGGTTTTGAAATGTGGCTGGTGCATTTTCCATACCAAATGGCATGACTTCAAATTGGCACAGTCCATTCGGTGTCAAGAAACCCAAAATTGTTTTTACTCTTCAGGGTAAAGGTCCTCAAAGTATCCTCTAAGTCCAATTTCTATTTCTAAGTTGCTTGTCCCACCTTTCAATATAGTCTTCCAAATGTGGCATGGGGTAAGAGTCAGATTTTGCAACTGCATTGACTTTGCAATCCACACATAATTGTTGTGCACCATGTGGTTTTGGCACCATTATTATGGGTGAACTCCGTTCGCTGCAACTCACTTCGATTATATGGTCTTTAAGCATGCATTCAATCTCTGTTTGAACCTGTGTCAACTTTAGAGGGTTAAATCCAAATGTTGCTTAACTGGAACAGCATTTCCTATATCTACATAAACTAGTATTTCCCAGCTTATTTCCACATAACTCCTCATGCGATAGTAATAACTCTTTCAAGTCATTTTGATGTTCCTCTGGAGGGTGACTCAGTAATTTAACCCAATTTTTGAAAACTGTTTCATTGTCCAATTTAATTTGAGGAATGTCCAGTTCAGAATCATCAAAACTTGATTCTTCACTCTATATGGTAACAAGTAATACATTGTCCTTTGGCTTTCCTTCCCAAAATATTTTTTGAGCATATTCACATAACACACTTTGTGAGATTTCTTTCTGACTGGCATTATTATCAAATAATTCACCTCACTCAATAATCTTTCGATTTGCTTAGGTCCACTAAATCTTGCTTTTAAAAGATTATCTACTACTAGAAGTAACATTAATATTTTATCTCCACTTGCAAAATTGTGATTTTTTAATTTCTTGCCTGCTTCCTGTTTCATCATATGCAGTGCTACTTTTAAATGCGAGGCAAAAGTGAGGACTGCAGATGCTGGAGATCAGAGTCAAGATTAGAGTGGTGCTGGAAAAGCACAGCAGGTCAGACAGCATCCGAGGAGCAGGAAAATCTAAATTTCAAGCAGGAGCCCTTCATCAGGAATGCTTTAAATGCTGTCCAGCTAACTCACCTGCTCTATTAAATCTTACCATAAAATTTGACACATAGTCCAAATATGTGGTCTCTGAACTCTGACTCACCAATTTCACCTTAATTAATTTCAGTTGACCCCTCACTTCATGCACAAGAACTAATTAAAATTGACTGAATTTTGTAGATTCATTTGGTGCATCCCTAATTGCAAAAAGTATGAACTGAATTCCTTTATCCTAATTCTTTGTATAGTCTTAACTATAAGCTGTCAACATGGTCTTTAAGGCTTTGTACCACCGTTCAAATGTTCTCTACAATTCTGAATGGTATACAATGGTATTAAATTGTTTATTGCTAAACTATCCATAACTTCTTTGAATAATTTTGAAATAAAATTAGATCCTTGTTCTGATTGTATCTCTGTGGATAGCCCATATCTAGTAAAAAAAATTGAGTAACTCTTCCACAATTCTTTTAGCAACAATACTGCATAATGGAATGACCTCTGGAAATCTAGTGGACACATCCATTATGGTCAGCAAATACTGATTCCCACATTTTCTCTTAGGTAGAGTGTCCTATGCAACCAATTAAGACTCTTGGAAAAGATTTCTGAAATGCAGTTATAGGTATTAAGTTATAGGTATTAAGAGTGCTTGTTTTATCTTTGCTTGACGTTTACCAATTATCTGACATGTATGATATATCCAGCAAAATTCAATCATATCCTTATGCAAAAATGTTTTTGCATTTTAACGACTTTTCCTTATTCTCAAAAGACCTCCTACTAGTAATTCATGTGCTACCCACACCACCTCCTGTCTATAATACAACCTGATATAATCAGTAGTACAACTTGATGAACATCTGCCCATTTCTCATCTTGTGGGAGGTGAGTCAAAGCTGGAGCCCAGAGTAAAGAGCTATCCTGGCATGGTTCATTGGCAAGCACCAAATCCAGTATAGCCTCTTCTCTAGTTGGCCTTTCTACAAATTGAGTCAAAAATCCTTTCTGGAAACACCTGGCAAAAACTAGAACACAGAACATAGAACAATACAGCACAGAACTGGCCCTTCGGCCCACGATGTTGTGCCGAACATTTGTCCTAGCTTAAGCAGGAGAAAGTGAGGTCTGCAGATGCTGGAGATCAGAGCTGAAAATGTGTTGCTGGAAAAGCGCAGCAGGTCAGGCAGCATCCAGGGAAC
>NC_057710.1:68342794-68392544 GCF_004010195.1 Chiloscyllium plagiosum
TGTTTCCTCAACCTTATGTAAGCCTCCTTCTTCCTCCTTACAAGACATTCAACCTCCCTCGTCAACCAAGGTTCCCTCACACGACCATCTCTTTCCTGCCTGACAGGTACATACATATCAAGGACACGTCGTATCTGTTCCTTGAAAAAGTTCCACATTTCCACGACATCCTTCCCTGACAGCCTGTGCTCCCAACTTATGCTCCTCAGATCCTGTCTTACAGCATCATATTTACCCTTCCCCCAATTGTAAAACTGCTCCATTCATACTATTTGAATCAATATTAGGGAAGTTGAAGTCACCCATGACAACGACCCTGTTACTTCTGTATCTTTCCAAAATCTGCCTCCCAATCTGCTCCTCCGTGTCTCTGTTGCTATTGAGGGAGTCTGTAGAAAACTCCCAATAAAGTGACTGCTCCTTTCCTGTTTCGGACTTCCACCCATAATGACTTAGTAGACAAACCCTCCTTAACGACCTCTCTCTCTGCAGCTGTGATACTATCCCTTGTTAGCAATGACACTCTTTTACCACCTCTTTTTACCTCTGTACCCCATTCCATTTGAAATATCTAAAGCCTGGAACATCCAATGACCATTCCTGCCCCTGTGGTATCCAAGTCTCTGCAATGGCCACAACATCATAGTTCCAAGTACTGCTCCATGCTCTAAATTTATCACCATAATGGTGACACTGCTCATAATGGAACACTGCTCTTTTCACAATGAATTCCCACATATTACCACTTTTTCTGGCAATACTCCTTCTGAATTACGTATCTCCTCATCTCTCACTATCAAAGATTGACATGCTCCCGTATCTCTTAAAATTTTTAATTTCTTTATACACGAGTAAACCTTACCCTCGCAAGTAAATTCTTTAAAGAGAGATTTGGCACATTCCTCTCAACCAATCCCTGATCGGGTTGTACATTCTGGTGCAACTTTTTAACTTCCACTGTGTTTTCCTTTACCACTTCAACAAAACTCATTGGCTTTTCCTGTTTCCCACATCTGTGTTCCTGGCACTTTCTCTAAACCATCAACACTGCAACTTTATGCAGTGAAAACACTTGAGATTTTTTTTTACTTTTCTGTTCCTGTCATGGATTTCCTTTTAACCCTCTAGTAAACAATCTTTACTATCTTCAGTGAGATTTCCTTTTCCCTTATCACCTGAGAAACTCTTTTTTTCCCCAAATTTCTATCCCTTACAGACTGAAATTGATGTCAAAAGCCAAACGTTGATTGATGAACTAGCTCATAATCATTGGCCATTTCTGCTGCTAACCTTGCCACTTTAACTCTCTGCTCTTCTACATGGTTAAAAATCACACAACACCAGGTTATGGTCCAACAGGTTTAATTGGAAGCACACTAGCTTTCGGAGCGACGCTCCTTCATCAGGTGATCAGGCTCTTCCATATGAGCTCTCATTACTTCAGCAAGTGAATTTTTGAACTCCTCCAAAATAATCGGCTCTTTAAGAGTATCATTTGTTTGATGTATTTTCAGTGCCTGTATCCGCTTATCAAAATTACTTTGTTTGATCCTTTCAAATTCAATGTATGTTTGACCAGGATCCCTCCTTAGATTTTAGAAATATTGTCTTTAGGCTTCTGGTACAAGATCATAATCACTTAAAATGACTTTCTTCATCTCCTCATACTCCCTAGACACCCCCTCTGATAGTGGCGTAAATACCTCACTGGCTCTACCTACCAACTTACTGACGTGGTCAGCAGCCAGTTCATTTATTTAGCCACTTCTTCAAATGTAATATAAAAGGGTTCTACATCCTTCTCATTGAACTTAGGCAATGTTTGGATATACTTAAACAAGATCCCCATTGAACCTTTGTCTACGATGGGTGTGCCCATCATCACTGCCCTCACTAAGCTTGCCTTTTAGCTTCGCCCCTGCTCTTTTAAGTCAACTTTTCTCTAATTGTCAACTTCTGATGTTCAAACTCTCTCTCTTTCTGCTTTTTTTCTCTCGCTTTCTCCATAAGACCATAAGACATAGGAGCAAACATTAGGCCATTCAGCCCATCGAGAATGCTCTGCCATTAAATCATAGCTGATAAGTTTCTCAATTCCATCTCTTCCCCATAACCCTTGATCCACTGATATTCAAGAACCTATCTATCTATCTCAGTCTTAAGCATACTTAATGACCTGGCCTCCACAGCTTTCTGTGGCAATGAATTCCTTAGATTCACCACTTTGGCTGAAGAAGTTTCTCCTTATCTCCGTTCTAAAAGTTTCCCTTTACTCTAAGTCTGTGCCTCAGGACCTAGTGTCTCCTACCAATGGAAACATCCTCCAACATCTACTCTGTCCAGGCCATTCAGTATTCTCTCTCTTTCTATTAGATACCCCTCATCCTTCTAAACTTCATTGAGTATAGACCCAGAGTCCACAAACATTCCTCATATGTTAAGCTTTTCATTCCTGGGACCAATCTCATGAACCTCCTCTGAACACGCTCTGGGACCAGTATATCCTTCCTGAGATATGAGGTATTTTTCAATGTATAATTTCAGTTACATCACACTGTAAATTTTTGCTGTAAATTCTGTGTGTTACAATTGTGTCCTCCACAACCACCTGATGAAGGAACGGTGCTCCGAAAGCTAGTGCTTCCAATTAAACCTGGTTGGACTATAACCTGGTGTTATGTGATTTTTAACTTTGTACACCCCAGTCCAACATCGGCATCTCCAAATCATGAGCTATCTTGAGAATATAATTTAAAAGAAGTTCTGGGACTTAGATATCAAAGAACAGACGTCAGTATATCCCATTCTAAAAGATGAAAGACTTGATCTAAAATTGTTTAATGTATCACATCTCCATGACACTAGACTCCTTTGGCTATAAAGTCTGCGATCATGATCTTATTCTCCACAACCACCTGATGAAGGAGCGGCGCTCCGAAAGCTAGTTTTTCCAGATAAACCTATTGGACTATAACCTGGCATTGTGTGATTTTTAACTTTGTCTATCCCAGTCCAACACCAGCACCTCTAAGTCGTGCATTTCAACATTGAGAACATCTCACTCCATCTTTCAAGTTTTTCAGAGTGGCATGGTAAAATTCTCACTGGACAGTGGAGGGACATCACTTCACAGTCATTATTGCTTGTTAAGTGCCTTGTTAATGCCACAACCTGCCTAACTGATATACAGTCTCCCAGCTTACCAAATCCGACGAACAAGCCAGACATTGAAAAAACTCAGCAAGAAAACTAGATTGCTTCACATGACTTCTATGTTTGGAAAGTTGGCATAAACATCTCAGAGCATGCTCCATAGGCACCACACATATACACCCAAGCCCACAGACATTGGACCTCAGGAGAAGGCTAAGATGGATCATTCAATTGGCATTTATGGTTTAAGATGAATGCAAAGAATTTAGCCCTTTCTCACACACTGAACTCCTCCTGGTCTGCCCTGTCAGTGAGAATGGGGACATTTCTGGAGCCTCCATTTCCTGCTCATTGTTTATCTGTCCATCACCATTCATGACTGGATGTGGCAGGACATTCAGAGTTTAGATCTGATCAGTTGATGAGAGGATCAATTAACTTTGTCTACTGTGAGTTAATTCCACTGTTTGGCATGCAAATAGTTCTCCCAGTTCTTCACCAGGCTGACACCTCATTTTTAGGCATGTTTAATGCTGATCTTGCCATGTGCTTTTGCACTCTTCATTGAACTCTTATCTTTCTCTCTAACAGGTGCCCTACAACCCAGACTGCAATGTTATCTCCATTGCTTCTATACTTTTATAAGCCACCTTAAAAGGAATGAAAATAAGAACAAAAATAATTGTGTCTAATAATTGGTTAGCTGACTGGATAAAGTAGAATGGAAGCATGTTGCTGTGGCATTCAATCAGAGTGAACAGAACTTAGAAAGAGAGTAAAATGACTCAATGTCAGAGCTTTCTGTAAATGGTAATCCTTGAGACTAATGACTCATACAAAAAAATTGTTGCCGCTCTTGATGGAACCAGTCTGTGGTTTTTCTGGGTGAGAAAAAGGATCGTTATTTACTGAAAGTTATTCGTGAACCGGCTTTGATGCAATAAATTGTTCTTGTTGACAATGACAAATGATTATGGTCTTAGTCAATGATTTGCAGAATCACTCCTTCCAAGACATGTCCTGATGACACATATGAGTGGAGAAACATTTCCCTTTCTTAGTGTTTTATTCATTGAAACAAAAATAAGCATATCTGCTTTTCTGTTCAGAAACCTGAAGATTATGATGGAATGCAACTATTTCATATCCCCATATAACCTTTTGAAATATTTCCCTTCATTCATCGCAATACATCTCACCATGCAAAGCTAACTCAGTGCTAGTGGGTCAATTCTGTTGGTTAAATTTCACAGAAGGACATCATCGCAATGGTGCAGAAATGGGACATTCAGCCCATTCTTTTTACACTGGTTCTTTAAGTGTTATGACATTGACAGTTTTCTGCCTTCTCCCAAAACCTTGCACATCATTTCTATTTAATTGACCATCTAATATTTTGAATGCTTCAGTTGACCCTGTTCCCACCACACTTCAGGCAGTGCATTCCTTTCACCTGTTATTCACTGTGTCGAAAAGTAAAATTTGAGGAGTGATTATTGCTTAGTGCATGTCCTTTGATTTGATTTGATTTATCATTGTCATATATACCTAGCTACAGTGAAAAGTTTTGTTTTGTGCACAGTACAGGCAGATCATATCATATGAAGTGCTTTAAGTCAATAGAACAGAGCAAAGAATACAATGTTACAGCTGCAGAGAAGGTACACAAAGAGTGAGATCAACATTACATTTAAGATGTGAGTGGTTCATTCAGAAGTCTAACAACAGCGGGGAAGAAGTTGTTCTGGAATCTGTTGGTACATGTGTTTAATCACACTGCTTGACTGCAGCATGTTTTAAATAGAGCTGTGGTATGACTCTGCAATCTTGGTGATTTGTTCCCTCAATGATAATCAAACAAAGAGAAGTACAAAACCAGTAAAACTGAGAAACGAACAAGCTGGGTGTCTTGAAATATTCAGGAACACAAGATGAGCCAAACCTGTAGCGAAAACAGATTCTATATTAATCCGCAGCTTTCTGTTGGAATTTTCATCACTTCAACAACACCTCAAGTTCAGGTTAGCTTGTTCCTAACCAAATCAACTCACCACCATTCAGAAAATTAGCATTTGAATGGAGTTTCACAGAATGGTGACTGCACCACGGATGCTATTCTTTTCATCATGTCTTTGCTCTCGCTCTGTAACAGGCATTCACTTCTCCCACTTCCCATTTTTAAACCCTAGACCTGCATTTCTTTGTCTTGGAAAATTCTCTAATTATCTTTTGAAGGATGCTTGAATTGGCATCCACAATACTCTGAATCAAACTATTCCAGATCCAGACTATTCACTGCTTAAAATAGTTTCTTCCTCATTTTGCATTGGGTCTTTTGCCATTCACATTTTATCAGTGCTCTCTGGCTCATAAGACTTCATACTATACTATTACATGCCTGAGAGGAAACAGGGACCAGTAAACCAAATTCAACAAGAACAAAGGCATAACCAAACCTGTGTTATCTTTTTGTGTTGTAGGATAGTCAAACCAAAAATCTAGATCTTCGGTCAAGAACATATGCTTTGAGCACCAACAACATTTCACAATCTTGGACTACTTACTAATGTATGATGAAGTCTAGTTTATTCAGCATCATGTCAGAAAGATGCATTGTCAATGATAGATTGGGCACAGTTCGGTATTGCTGGGTGTAGAGTCAGTCAACAATGCAGTGATCAGGTATCTCAAAACAGATTGATGGTCTCATACCTCATAGGGAAACCTAAAATTGTAGATCATAAACCTGGAAAATTGGTTCTAATCTGCAATTGGTCAGTGAAATTGGTCAGAAGTGAATACTGAGAAGAAGAAAGTAAAGAACAACCCATTTGAGCCCAGTAAGGAACCTTATATTGCTCTTCTTCAGAAAACAGAAGATCTGCTACCAGAGACAGAGAGTGCTGGCTGAGCAGTAATCTTTCAGTAATATGACTCAACATTGCAAACATCCATTTTACCAGAGAAACAACAACAAAAGGTGAGTGAAGGTGTCCCACCTGCTCAATAATTTGATCTAGATAAACTGAGAACAATTCATGATAGCTGGATCAACATTCACAGATTCAGGATATGGTCAAGAAGAAGAAATAGCTTGCTCTAAATGTCCAGGATGGTGTTAAAAATAGGCAACCTCTTCTAATTAGAAAGCTATAGTCTGATCCAGAAATTCAGGATACTGAAAGGAAGAAAGTACATATTTCAACAAAAAGACTGTGTTTCAGAAATGACAGTCACAAGATAAAAGGTTCCCAGTTTATGTTACGGGGTAACCACCTGAGTTTATTAGGAAGTGTTCCTCCAAGAAAGAAATTCACGAGATGAAATATTCTCTTAATAAAGCAATGGACATACAGCAAGGTCTATGAAGAATGCTATCCTCTACAAGATTTCTGAGAGAATAAAGATCTTCCTGCAGAGAAATAATCCACAGCTCTGAACCAGATTCAACAATCTTCAAGTAAGTGACATACCATCCTTCTCAGTTTGAAGAGACTGTGTGCTGTGTGTCCATGTTAACTGCTCTTGTGAACACAAAAGTTTGGAAAGATAGGTAGTGATAAATGTAATGTAAGCTACATGTAATATTGGTATTCCCATTCTAATGGCATTGTGGGTCAACCCACAGCAAATGGACTTAGCAGTTCAAGAAGGTAGCTCACCACCATTTTTTCAAAGACAAATAGGGATGGGCAATAAACGCTGGTCAGTAACTCCCACCTCTAACAAATAAAAAAAGAGATACATATATAATTGAAGAGATTTAGTGAAAGGTAATTCTGAAGATATAATGTTCATTTGCTTTGCCTCCACCTATTCTACTAGGCAAACGTGAGGACTGCAGATGCTGGAAACCAGAGTTTAGACCAGAGTGGTGCTGGAAAAGAACAGCAGGTCAGGCAGCATCCGAGGTGCAGGAAAAATCAATGTTTCGGGCAAAAGCCCTTCATCAGGAATAGAGGCAGGAAGCCTCCAGGGTGGAGAGATAAATGGGCGGGGTGGGGATGGGGGGAAGGTAGTAAAGAGTACAATAGGCGAATGGAGGTGGGGATGGAGGTGATAGGTCAGAAGGGAGGGTGGAGTGGATAGGTGGGAAGGGAGATTAGCAGGTAGGACAGGTCATGGGGATGGTGCTGAGCTGGAAGGTTGGAACTGAGATAAGGTGGAGGGAGGGGAAATGAGGAAACTGGTGAAGTCCACATTGATGCCCTGGGCTTCAACCCCAGGGCATCAATGTGAACTTCACCTGTCCTACCTGTCCTACCTGTAGGAGTTGGGAGATCGTGTTGCAGCTGTACAGGACATTGGTTAGGCCATTTTTGAATATTGCATGCAATAGTGATGTCCCCCTCTCAGAAGGATGTTGTTAAACTACAAAGGTTTCAGAAAATATTTACAAGGATGTTGCCAGGATTGAGGGATTTGAGCTATAGGGAGTGGCTGAATTGGCTAGGGCTGTTTTCCCTGGAGTATCGGAGGCTGAGGGGTGACCTTATAGAGGTCTATAAAATCATGAGGGACCCTGAAAGGGAGAATATCCATGGATAGGGTGAATTCCCCAGGGTGGAAAGGGGGAGGCATAGGTTTAAGGTGAGATATAAAAGTGATCTAAGGGGCAATGTTTTCACACAGGGGGTTATGCATGCATGGCATGATCTGCCAGAGGAAGTGGTGGAGGCTGGTACAATTACAATATTTAAAAGCATCTGGATGGATATGTGAATAGGAAGTGTTTAGAGGGATATGGGCCAAATGCTGGCAAATGGGACTAGATTAGGTTAGGATATCTTTTCAGCATGGACGAGTTGGACTAAATGGTCTGTTTCTTGCTGTACAGCTCTATGACCCTATTGTCAGTTTGTCAACAAACCTGGGATCAGTGTAGTATATGGGATTGATAGCTAGATGCTAATATTCAACTTGTCTCATTAGTGTTGTTAGATGGTGCAAGCCCTGAGGGAAGAAGGTTCTAGTGAAATCCTGCTTTGTCATGCTTCTGTATGTAGTTTAATAGTTAATAAATTTTACTGCTTCTAACTAGTTTAGCCCTCATCCATTTAAAGTTGCCAGAACTAGCTTCTGATATTTCTACAATTCTGTCCTTATCCACCATGCCTTCATGTGTAAATTCCAATAGGAGTTATTGTGTGGCAATCAGATAGAGAGTCTAAGAGATGTTATATTAAAAAGCCATTCCGCAAAGTTCATGACAGCTAACTCACCACAGAAAACAGCACAGTTTGCTATTAATTTGACTATAGATTTTGTCATTTGTTCCCTGACCAAATATTTAGCATTGTTTTGCTCTCACATCAATGCACACAAAGAAAAATTTGACACTAAGGCCCAGAAGAATACAACAGAAACTGTTATATTCTATGATATTCTTTCTTTTTGGGTTGCCTCTGTTTGATGGTAAACCACATGAAAGTGTTACATTCTGTTAATATTTTCTCAGTTTTAGTCAGCTTCCACTTATTGCATTATTTAATTTGCATGACTTATGGATTCCCAATAAATGTGACATATTTAATAAGAAACGCTTCACTGAAATATTCAAATTAAGTTGAAAATGAGACATTCCAAAACTCAGAAGAGCTATCAGTTTCCAACAAGTTCTACTTGTTAATGTCTCAGTAATTATAACAACACCCTGGTAAGCTTTGAGTGCGGTCTCGTGGTTTCTCATAAATGAAATAAATTTAAAATAGTAAGAAGTCAACAACATAAAGATGACATCAAAGTTAACAAACCACATCCCTCTGAGTTTATTATAAATTAATCGAGATCTTCACTTGGCATTAGAGAGGTGACAATGAAATCATTGCAACATACACTATTTGTTTCTTTGGTTATTTTTTCCCTATCTCCAACATGTAAGTAACAAAATAAGCAACTTTTATACTTAGCACATTGACAATAAGATTTATTGTTATAATGTTTAAGTAGTAATCAGTGTACCTTTAGCATTTTGTCATGATTAACCAGCATTCTCAATTTCTGATGTAGCAATACATTATTATTATCTCTTTCTGTATTCATTTTTACTCCGTGTTTGACCCATGTATTTTTTAAGGTATTAGGAATTATAGAATACTTTTGAACCAATGCAACAAATCAAAAGCAACTTGTAAAGGGTATAAATCTGTTCTTTTCTCGAATTGTCAGATAGATCTGAGTGACAATGCCTTTCTGATAAGGTGCCACACAAAATGTTAACTCACAAGATGAGATTGGAGTAATTTATTAGCTTAGACAGAGGACTAATGAACAACAGTCAGAATAAATGGGTATTTATTTTCTAGTTGTCAAGATGTAACCACTGGGGGTCCATAACCTTCGGTCCTCAGGCCACAACTATCTACAGTCTACATTAACGTCTTGGACTCTTTTTTCATTCATTAGTGGATGAGGGGGGTCACCGGCTAGGCCAGTGTTTATTATCCATCCTAGAAGGCAGTTATGAGTCAATCACATTGCTTTGGTCTGGAGTCACATGTCGTCTAGACCAGTAATAATGGCATTTTCCTTCTTTGAAAGGTAATAGTGAACCAGATACATTTTTCCCCCAATAATCAACAATGGATTCTTTGTCATCATTAGACTCTGTGAGATTTTTATTAAATTCAAATACCACCATCTGCTGTGGCAGGATTTAAACATTGGTGCCCAGAACATTGGCTAGGTTTCTGGATTAATAGTCCTGCTATGATTTTACTTGGTCATTGACTTCCATTGGATGCAGAGATAGAATGTGAACTGTAGCCAGATTTGCAGATGACTCTAAAATAGAGGGGAAAGTAAGTTGCAACAAAGATATAAGACATTTACAAATGGACGATGGATAGGTTAGGAATCTTGGCACTTATTGATTGCTAAAGGAATGGAGGAAAAGGAGAGAAGTGTTGCAGTTATACAAAGCATCAGTAAGACTGTAGCTGGAGTACTTTTGATCTGATTTATTTGATGTGATTTATTATTTTGGTCTCTATACTTGAGGAAGAATTTGGTTGCATTGGATGCAGTCCTGAGAAGGTTCATGTGATTAATTCCACGCCTGAAAAACATGTGTTATGAGATGAGATTGAGCAATGTAGGCCTATACTCGCCCGAGTTTAGCAGAATGAAAGATGAGCTAAGTTATGCATGTAAGATGCAACAAGAGATAAACAAAGTAGATAGGGACTAAATATTCCCCTTGTGGGACAATCTAAAGCAATGTCATAGTTTTCAATTAAGGGATAGCAGGTTTAAAACAAAGATGAGAAAGAATTAATTCTCTCAAAAGTAATGAAACTTTGCAATTCACTACCTTAGAGGATGATGGACACAGGGTCACTGAACAAATTTAAGAGGATACAGATTTTTAATTAGTAAAGAGATAAAGAGGTATGGGGAAATTACTTCTTTCAAAGGACCATGAATTTATAGAATTCACTACCCCAGACTGTGGGCAATACTGGGACACAGAATAAATTTAAAGACGAGATAGATTTTTAATTAGAAATGCGTAAATTAGTTGTGAGGAGCAGGTGGGAAAATGGAGTTGAGGCTGAGATGAAATCAACCATGATCATCTTCAATGGAGGAGTAGGCTTGAAGGGTTGAATTGCTTACTCCAACTTCCAGTTACTTGTACGCTATTCAATTCCAGAAATAATGTATATTGGAATGAATGGATTGTCTTATGAGGTTGGGTTGGACAGGTGGGGCTTGTTTCCACTGGGGTTCAGAATATTAAGAGGTTAATTGATGGAAGTATATTAAAATTCTTACTAGTTATGAAAAAGTTGAGGTAAAAAGACGATATTTTCTCATGAGTCAGCACAGAACTAGATGACATGGTTTTAAAATTACCTTTTAGGACAGAGATGAGGAGAAAGTTCTTTTTCATAGTGTTTGTGAGTTTGGAACTCAGCCTCAGAAGGCTTTGGAGATGGAGTAATTAAATCACTTCTATATCTATGTCTATTGATATGCTTATTGAAGACTTTGCAATTTTGATTTCTATCAGCTGTCAGACTTTTATCATAATTGCTCTTTGCATCTCATATTTGTTTCTTCACCTCCCTTCTGAACATTTGGTTCTCAATTGCACTTCAACTTGACACCTGGATTAAGCACACTTGTTTTTCTTTGACATCCAGAGAGCTCTGGATTTATTTGTTTCACTTTTCCCTGTATACCTTGACTGGGCCCAAACCATCTCCACTCCAGCCCATTGTTTAGCTACATCAGCTACCGCTGCTGACCTTTTCTTTCAGTCTATCTGACCATTTCTGTTATTGCCCCATTGAAGTTTGCCAGTTGATTCTTCTTATTCTGGATTGACCAATGTCATTTTCTATTGTCATTCTAACCCTTGTAATACAATGATTACTGTCTCTTAAATGTTCCCTCACTGTCACTTAGTCTTCTTGGCCCACCTCATTCCCAAGAACCAGGTCTAGCAGTGCCTCCTTTCTCATTAGATTGGAGATACACTGCTGTAGACACTGTTGTAGATCTAACCTCAAGGTTAGATCTCATGGAATACAGGGACAACTAGCCATTTGGATACAGAACTAGCTCAAAGATAGAAGACAGAGGGTGGTAGTGGAGGTTGCTTTTCAGACTGCAGTCCCATGACCAGTAGTGTGCCACAAGATCCCTGCTGAATCCACTATGTTTCATCATTTATATAAATGATTTAAATGTGAACATAGGAGGTATAGTTAGTAAGTTTGCAGAAGACACCAAAATTGGAAGTGTAGTGGACAGCAAAGAAGTTTACCACAGATTACAATGGGATCTTGATTAGCTGGGCCAATGACTGAGGAGTGGCAGATGGCATTCAATTTAGATAAATGTGAGGTGCTGCATTTTGGGAAAGCAAACCTTAGCAGGACTTATACACTTAATGGTAAGGCCCTAGGGAGTGTTGCTGAACAACAAGGCCTTGGAGTGCAGGTTCATAGCTCCTTGAAAGTTGAGTTGTAGATAGATAAGATAGTGAAAAAGGCATTTGTATGCTTTCCTTTATCGGTCAGAACATTGAGTATAAGAGTTGGGAGGGCATGTTGTGGCTGTTAGGAGTTGGGTTAGTCCACCTTTGGAATACTGCGAGCAATTCTGGCCTCCTTCCTATCGGAAGAATGTTGTGAAACTTGAAAAGGTTCAGAAAAGATTTACAAGGATGTTGTCAGGATTTGAGCTATAGGGACAGGCTGAATAGGCTGGGGTTGTTTTTCCTGGAATGTCAAAGGCTGAGGGGTGACTTTATAGAGGTTTATAAAATCATGAGGGGCATGGATAGGATAAAGTCCCCCATTATAACTACTCTATGGTGTTTATATCTCTTTGTAATTTCCTTGTTTCTCCAGTTCAGTCTCACTGGCTGGTGGTCATGATAAACCAATAACAATACATCCTTCTCATTCCTTAGCTCTAACTAAATCAAACCTGTCTGCGCTTTTCCAGCAACACATTTTTCAGCTCTGATCTCCAGCATCTGCAGTCCTCACTTTCTCCCTGTCTTTCAACCCTGTGAAACATCTTTCTCCGGCACTGCAAAACATTCCTTAAGCAAAAATAACTCAATTTCTTTCCTTTCCTAAATTTCTGAACCCTTATACCCAGCAATATTCAACAGACAAATCTGGCCTTCTTTATGCCAGGTGTCTGTTACTGCCACATCATCATAATCTCACGTCAAACTGTCTGTAATGCCAATATTATTCACTATGTCAGCCTGTTGACCTGCGTGCACTGTAACCTTGATTTAAATGTCAGTCGATTCTCCCTTACTCCAATTCCATTAGCTAACTTTCTGTTTTCTATTTTAGTGTATCTGCCTTTCTCTGCATTTCATGCACCCTGGTATTACTTCCTAAAATCCTCCACTCATTCCCATACCTCTGCTGAGTTCATTTGAAACCTCTTGAACAGCAATAGCATAATTCCACAGAAGGAACTCAGTCCCAGATCTGTTCAGATGCAAACTGTCGAACTTGTGGAGTTGACCCAGAGCCTGTCTCAGTGTCCCAGCAATCTAAAACCTTCCCACCTGTACCACCTTCCCAGACACACCTTTTTATCTTTATATTTCTGCACTCACTTCCCACAGCAAGAACCTAGACACAATTGAAAGCCTGGATATGATTCACATCTTACTCTATGTGTGCACAGATGGCTTAATTATTTGAGAAGTTGAAGTCAGAACTAAACACTGTGCAACCACCAGTAAATATCCCCACTTCTAATCTTACAACGAAGGGTAGGTCATTAATGCAGCAGCTGAAAATGGTTTGGCCTAGAATACTGTCCTTAGTTGCTCCTGCAGTGACATCCTTGAATTAAAGTGATCATCCTCTAACAGTACAACCAATTTCCTTTCTGTGATCAACAATTTAGAACTTCAGTTGTTAGATCTGGTCTATCCTTTTCCATCACTATTTTCAAACTAATAGACCATAATTCTATTAATTTGAAAATAGTGATGGAAAAAGATAGACCAGATCTAAAAGTTGAAGTTCTAAATTGGAGGAAAGCTAATTTTGACAGCATTAAGCAAGAGCTTTCAAAAGCTGATTGGGGGCAGATGTTCGTAGGTAAAGGGACGGCTGGAAAATGGGAAGCCTTCAGAAATGAGATAAAGAGAGTGCAGAGACAGTATATTCCTGTTAGGGTGAAAGGCAAAGCCAGTAGGTGTAGGGAATGCTGGATGACTAGAGAAATTGAAGATTTAGTTAAGAAAAAGAAGGAAGCATAGTCAGGTACAGACAGAAGAGATCTAGTGAATCCTTAGAAGAATATAAAGGCAGGAGGAATATACTTAAGAGGGAAATCAGGAGGCGAAAAAAGGGAACATGAGATAGCTTTGGCAAATAGGGTAAAGGATAAATCCAGAGGGTTTTGACAAATATATTAAGGACAAAAGGGTGAGTAGGGAGTGAATAGGGCTCCTCAAAGATCAGCAAGGCGGCCTTTGTGTGGAACGGCAGGAGATGGGGCAAATACTAAATGAGTATTTTGCCTCAGTGTTTACTGTGGAGAAGGACATGGAAGATATAGAGTATGGGGAAATAGATGGTGACATCTTGAAAAATGTCCATATTACAGAGGAGGAAGTGCTGGATGTCTTGAAATGTATAAAGGTGGATAAATCCCCAGGACCTGATCAGGTGCAACCTAGAACTCTGTGGGAAGCTAGGGAAGTGATTGCTGGGCCTCTTGCTGAGAGATTTGTATCATCAGTGGTCACAGATGAGGTGCCAGAAGACTGGAGATTGGCTAACATGGTACCATTATTTAAGAAAGGTGGTAAGGACAAGCCCGGGAACTATTGACCGATGAGCCTGATGTTGGTGGTGGGCAGGTTGATGGAGGGAATCCTGAGGGACAGGATTTACACATATTTGGAAAGGTAAAGATAGATTAGGGATAGTCAACATGGCTTTTGTGCATGGGAAATCATGTCTCACAAACTTGATTGAGTTTTTCAAAAAAGTAACAAAGGATTGATGAGGGCAAAGCTGTGGACATGATCTATATGGACTTCGTTAAAAATCACACAACACCAGGTTATAGTCCAACAGGTTTAATTGGAAGCACTAGCTTTCGGAGCACCGCTCCTTCATCAGGTAGTTGTGGAGGACACAATTGTAAGGCATAGAATTTACAGCAAACGTTTACAGTGTGATGTAACTGAAATTACACGATGCTGTAAATTTTTGCTGTAAATTCTGTGCCTTACAATTGTGTCCTCCACAATCACCTGATGAACGAGCGGCGCTCCGAAAGCTAGTGCTTCCAATTAAACCTGTTGGACTATAGCCTGGTGTTGTGTGATTTTTAACTTTGTACACCCCAGTCCGACACCGGCATCTCCAAATCATATATGGACTTCAGTAAGGTGTTTAACAAGGTTCCCCATGGGAGACTGATAAGCAAGGTTAGATCTCATGGAATACAGAGAGAACTAGCCATTTGGATACAAACCTGGCTCAAAGGTAGAAGACAGAGAGTGGTGGTGGAGGGTTGTTTTTCAGACTGGAGGCCTTTGACCAGTGGAGTGCTACAAGGATCGGTGCAGGGTCCTCTACTTTTTGTCATTCACATAAATGATTTGGATGCGAGCATAAGAGGCACAGTTAGTAAGTTTGCAGATGACACCGAAATTGGAGGTGTAGTGGACAGCGAAGAGGGTTATCTCAGATTACAACAGGATCATGATCAAATGGGCCAATAGGAGTGGCAGATGGAGTTTAATTCAGATAAATGTGAGGTGCTGTTTTTTGGGAAAGCAAATCTTAGCAGGATTTATACACTTAATGGTAAGGTCCTAGGAAGTTTTGCTGAACAAAGAGACCTTGGAGTGCAGGTTCATAGCTCCTTGAAAGTAGAGTCGCAGGTGGATAGGATAGTGAAGAAGGCATTTGGTATGCTTTCCCTTATTGGTCAGAGCATTGAGTATAGGAGTTGGGAGGTCATGTTGCAGCTCTACAGGACGTTGGTTAGGCCACTTTTGGAAAATTGTGAGCAATTCTGGTTTCCTTCCTAATGGAAGAATGTTGTGAAACTTGAAAGGGTTCAGAAAAGACATACAAGGATGTTGCCAGGTTTGGAGGACTTGAGTTATAGGGAGAGGCTGAATAGGCTGGGGCTGTTTTCCCTGGAGTGTCGAAGGCCTTGGGGTGATCTCATAGACATTTATATAATCATGAGGGGCATGGATAGGATAAATAGACAAAGTATTTTTCCTGGAGTAGGGGAGTCCAGAACTAGAGGGCATAGCTTTAGGGTTAGAGGGGAAAGATATAAAAGGAACCTAAGGAGCAACTTTTTATGCAGTGGGTGGTGTGTGTATGGAATGAGCTGCCAGAGGAAGTGGTGGAGGCTAATACAATTGCAACATTTAAAAGGCATCTGGATGGGTATATGAATAGGAAGAGTTTGGAGGGATATGGGCCAAGTGCTGGCAAGTGGGACTATATCTGGTCAGCATGGATGATTTGGGCTGAAGGGTCTGTTTCCGCGCTCTCTATGACACGAAATGTTGCTTTAATGTTAAGTGCGGTGACTCTCACCTCACCCTCATTGGAATATTTCCGTACAATAAATTATATGACAATTATGTTCATTTAGTCAAAGATTTATGTGTACATGTGTCAACTGATTAAATTGGCATTCAGCATCTTTAATATGTTTTCTATACAGATAATGGTGCAGAAATTATTGGAGGCAATGAAGTTAAACCCCATTCAAAACCCTATATGGCATCTATTCAATTTTATAACAAGACACTGAAGAGTTATTTGCATAATTGTGGAGGGGCTTTGATCAGAAATAAATGGATACTGACAGCAGCACACTGTGAATGGTAAGTTATCATGTGTATATCTATAATTGACTTAGTACTGTATTTATCAACCTAAGCTTAACTCCCACACCAAAACCACATCAAATAATTACTTTCAAATGTTACACCACATAATTATTGATACCCAGAGCACCATGATATTGATAACTATTTCTCTTCATATGGTTGATGTGATATTTTAAAAATACATCTAACTATTTGATTGCATAGATAGTCTGGTCGTTAGATGGAAAATGCCATATAGTTCTGTAGTTGACTTTTTTTATTATCCTTCATCTGCTGGTGCTGGCAGGTGGGACTAGATTGGATTGGGATATCTGGTCGGCACGGACGGTTGGACCGAAGCGTCTGTTTCCATGCTGTACATCTCTATGACTCTATGACTCTACGATACCCATGCAAAGCTAAGGCATCAGAATCCAACACAAATAGATATATTGTTGGGATTTTCACAGCTGTGTCCTCAAGAGCTTTTCTGGCATCCTATTCCTAGTCTGGCTAGACTTAACCTATTTATTAGGTCAAAAATGGAAAAAACTGGAGAAACTCAGCAGGTCATGCAGTATCTCTGGAGAGAAAGCAAAGTTAACGTTTCAGGTCCAGTGTATTCACTGCCATAATATGGTCCCCTCTACACTGTTGAAATTAAACACAGACTGAGCAACCACTTTAGAGAACACCTACACTCTGTCCTCAGAAATAATCCCAATCTTCCAGTTCCCTGTCACTTCGACATACCGCTGTGTTCCCTAGCCAACATCTCTGTCTCAGGCCTGTTACAGAGCTCCGGTGAGCTCAGCACAAGTTGGAAGAACAACATCTCATTTTGCAGTGGGGTCCCTACAGCCTTTAAGGCTCAATATTGAGTTCAATAATTTTAGGGCCTGAAAACATTCTTCCATGTTCTTTTACCACCCTGATACCCCAAGCCCTGTCATCTTTGCCTACTTTCATTGCAGCCAAACCATTTTCACCTACTTACAGTCTCTATTAGGACCTTTTCTATCACCCTTGTTTATTTTTATCCATCCCTTTGTTCTCTCACTCTGGGCTCTATCTCCACCAATCATTAACCTCCACCTCCATTCCCATTCCCCTCTGTACCTTTGTCATTAGCAATATATGCCACCTTGAAGAAGGGTCATAGAATCATAGAGTCAAAGAGATGTACAGCATGGAAACAGACCCTTCAGTCCAACCTGTCCATGCCGACCAGATATCCAAACTTAATCTAGTCCCATTTGCCAGCTCTTGAGCCATATCTCTCTAAACCCTTCCTATTCATATACTCATCCAGATGCCTTTTTAATGTTGCAATGGTACCAGCCTCCACTACTTCCTCTGGCAGCCAATTTCATTAATGCACCACCCTCTGTGTGAAAAAGTTACCCCTTAGGTCTCTTTTATATCTTTCCCTTCACACCCTAAACCAATGCCCCCTAGATCTCGACTCCCCCACCCCAGGGAAAAGACCTGAACTATTTACACTAGCCATAGCCCTCATGATTTTATAAACCTCTATGAGGTTACCCCTCAGCCTTCGATGCTCCAGGGAAAACAGCCCCAGCCTATTCAACGATTCCCGATAGCTCAAATCATCCAACCCTGGCAACATCCTTATAAATCTTTTCTGAACTCTTTCAAGTTTCACAACATCCTTCCGATAGGAGGGAGACCAGAATTGTTCACAATATTCTAAAAGTGGCCTAACCAATGTCCTCTACAGCCACAATGTGACCCACTGGACCTGAAACATTAACTCTGCTTTCTCTCCACAGATGGCACCAGACCTGTCGTGTTTCTCCAGTTTTTTCTATTTTTGTTTTAGATTTCCAGCAACCATAGTTCTTTGTTTTACCTACTTGTTAGGTCATTGGCTTGCAGAATTATCTGGATCCAAGTGGAAAGAATCAGCGTCCTTAATAATAGCTGCAAGTCTCATTAATGACATCACTCATTTTACTACATGTCAATATTTTCTGAAGTATGATTACTGTAATAACATCCTGAACCAGTTGCAGGATAATCAAATGTCTGGAGGATTCCAGATGTTAATAGCTTGTATGAATTCATTATTTGCTGACAACAGCACATCACAAATTCATCGATGGAGAGATGATAGAACAATGGTAATGTTTCTAAGCTTCTCATCCAGATGCCCAACTAACGATCTGCAGAAATGGATTCACATCTTACCAAGGAGATTTTTTTTAAACTAAATCTGCAAAAATTGAAAGCTAGTCTTGGACATCTTTTAAAGAACTGTCTTGTTCACTAATGCCCTTTAGGAAAATAAATTTAATGCCTTCACCTATTCTGATAGATAAGTGACTGCAGAAATGCAGCAATGTAGCCGACAGTGCCATATGTGGGCTGATGATGCTCCACATGTGTAGGCCAACAGTGATCTGTGTGAAGGAATAAAGTATAATTAGAGATTAGAATCTCCCCAGTTTTGAGGAGTGACTCCGAGCTGTTTGGCTTATTGATGGGACTTGGTCTCTGTACAAATATTTCACAGACTTGTTAACTGAAATCTCTTTGATTTCAAAATGTTGGTGCTCTGTTTCAGAGGGAGGGGTTCCTTCTTTTCCATTGGACTGAACTAGCCCCCTAGCTGGCCACTCTTCTGTAGAACATAAATTCTATGCATGGCCGATATTTAGATCCATCTGTGGTGATGTGGGAGGTGCCTGTAGCACAGAAACTAAGGCATGACTAATTGACTTCATCAACTTTACCGAACCTTTAGACAGAGTTCATTCTTTGCATGGTCGTCCCTGAGAATGAGGTTATCACGATGTGTTTTCATTTTATATTCATTCTGGAGTTAAAAACCACTCCTCTATCTACCAGCATTTTACTTTACAACTGCACTCATACTGGAGATCAAAAAGGAAAAAGACCCTTACCAGAAATCCTGAGGTAAAGTTTTTAAAAATGTAACACAAATCAGTCAGTATCTGAAGAAGAATTCCATTAAAATGGAGCTCCATTAATTTCCATCCATTTGTTGGGAGCAGCTGAACTGAGTAGATGTTTTCTTCCTTATAGATTCAATGTTTGATCTAGGGCTGAAAGAAACAGGAAATTATATGGTTTAGTTCATTGTTCAGTTTGTTATCATCGTTTGAAATCCTGAATGTTCTTCTTCTCAAATATCTGAAAATTGCCTGCTCTTACGGAAGCAAAGATTAATTGTCTACCTTTCTGATGAAATGTAGGATGGGACGTGTTCAAGTTGTTCTTGGAGCCCATTCTTTGTCACAAAATGAGAAAAGTCAACAAAAAATTCAGGTCAAGAAGCAGTATCCCCATCCACAGTTTAACAGAAGAACTACACAAAATGACATCATGCTACTTGAAGTATGGATTTCAATTCTTTCTGCTTTGTTTGTGGTATTTAAAATTAGTAATTTAGAAAGACAGTAGTGTTTTGCTTCTGCGAAATGTAACAACGTTATAAGGTCAATCTTGTTGTGCAAAAATTATGCAAAATACCTTGTGAAATCCACCAATGGTGTTGTCAGTTTAAATGTTTCTAAAAGTTGAGACTCAAGCATACAGTTGTCACAGGGAATATTCTTCACTTCAATAAGCTGCTTAAGCCTATTGGGGCATTATAGTCAAACCTAACTCTAGTAATCATTTTTCCATATGGGAAGTCTTCAGTGAGCAATCAGATGCAGGTATCTTTTGTCTTTTGCCTGGGGTACTCTGGCTGAACTGTGGCAATCTGACTGCTGCTTCAGCTAAAGTCACCTGCCTTTACACAGATCCAGAGGCTTCTCAGCAAGATTTAATCATCAAGCCACTGGAGAATCTTTCCTTTATTGATCAAGAAAACATTAAAATTTAAAGTTATAAATGTAATCCCACTTAAATGAAACTGTATAAACATTTCTTAATGTCCAAAAGCCAATCAAACAATATTTGTCCTTCCTGCCATTTCCATTCTCTCTTGCTCAGATACTGTGCCTTAAGAGGGATTTGGTGACTTATTAGATTATGCTTGATAAAGCATTGCAGTAGTTTGCTGTTGCCATCTGCATCATAGCTGGCTTAGAAACTTCCAAGCAACTTACAATCTGCAGTCAGGAATATTAGAAGTACTTACAGACAAATGATCAACCTAACTGACCACATTGTGAATATACCTTCAGTGACCATCAATTCCTAAAGTGAGACTGAAACCCAGAGTTGTTAGTGCATCGCTGCACCACAAGACTTCAACCCCAACTCCTTTACATCTGCCTAAAAATATCCCGACTCCCAACAGCCAAGATCCAACACATTTTTGCGATACGCACTTGACATTGATCACTTAAGGCAACAAGAGTTCTACCTCCACAGTACCTCAGAGATATACAGTCATTTTAATCTGTCGGGATTGGACCACCATTTGTTTTGTACTCTGCCTGATTGTATTCTTCACTGAAATCATTGGAGGGTGAAATCAAGGGTAGCGTAAAGTGGATGGTCAATGATAGGAATTCGATTGGGGTGTGCTGTGAAATTGCAGATAATGACAATCACCATCAAGTTGTAGATGACAAATAATGATACCCATCCCAGAGGATGCACAGTGCCTGTCCAACCATTGCCTGATCCACCTACCTGACCATATTATGAATATACCTTCGGTGACCATCAATTCTGAAAGTCAGACTTGAACCCAGAGTTGTTCGTGCTATCACTGCACCACAAGACTTCAACCCCAAAATCCCTTACATCTGCCAAAGAAATCCCGACTCCCAACAGCCAAGACCCAACACGTTTTTGTGATGCACAATATTCGGTCCAAAAGTAGAAATATTTGAGGAGCACATTTCTCACAGTTTGAACATGACAGCCCTCTTTTGGAATATAATAAAGTAGAAAATCTGCTTTCTATTTCAAAAAATGCAAGTATTCATTTGCTCTTATTTTATTGCAGCTGTCCAGTGAAGCAAAAATCAACAAATATGTCAATTTGCTCAAACTACCAAATGACAAGAAAACAGACGTGAAACCTGGAACTTCCTGCAAGGTGGCAGGATGGGGAATAACGTCTATATACTCCAAGTCTCCATCTGACACACTTCAACAAGTGAAGCTGAAAGTAATAGATCGGTGTATATGCAACAGTGAGGAGTACTACAATCGTAAACCTGTAGTAACCAAGGACATGATCTGTGTTGGTGACAGCAAAGCCCAAAGAGACTCATGCAATGTGAGTATACTAGTTGGTATCAGTTAAAATAACTATGAAGCTTTTGTATTTTCTCCACCATCCTATATGATTTTCTCATTTTAGTTACTGAAGGAAATCTTGTATCCTTATTCAGTGTCTTGTATCCTATGGAACTCCAATCTTCCATCATCAAGGCTGACTCTTAAATTCCCTTGAGTGCTAAGTCCATGACCTTGGAAACCACTCTGTTGTATCAAAAACATGTTTCAGGAAGACCATGATAAGACCAGAAGAAATAAGGACAGGAGTAGGCCATTTAGCTCCTCAAATCTGCTCTGCCAATCAATAGGATCATGGCTGATCCAATGTTCCTCACGTCTACTTTCTTGCCCTTTCCCCATAATCCTTTATTCCCCTGCTAATCAAGAATCTATTTCAGCCTTAATATACGTAAGGACTCTTCCCCCACAGCCTTCCATGACAAGATGTTCTGAAGACTCACAATCCTCTGAGAGAAGATAATTCTCTTTCTATCCAGTGTTAAATCAGCACCCGTTTATTCTGAGGCAATGCATTCTGGTCCTAGACTCTCCCATGATGGGAACTTCCTTTCAGCATCTACCCTGTCAAGCCCTTAAGAATCCTATGTTACCATGAGATTGCCTCTCATCTAAACTCCAGTTGGCAGAGTCCCAGGTTGTTTCAGCTTTGCTCATAAGAAAATTTCATACTAAGGATCATCCTAGTGAATATTCTCTGAACTGATTCCAATGAAATAATATATTTTCTTAAATAAGAAGACTAAACGTGTTCACAGTACTTCACATGTGGTCTTAACAGCATCTCGCACAGTTGCAGTAAGATTTCCCTACTCTTATATTCCAAACCCTTTAAAATAAGGGCCAACATTCCACTAGTCTTCCTAATTGCCTGCTGCAACTTGCTGTGTTTTGTGAACAAGTACCCACCAAGTCCCTTTGTGTTGCAACTTCCTGCAGTTTTTCTCCATTTAAATAACACTACTCTTTTCTTCTCCCTTCCAAAACGAGCAACTTCACATTTTCCTATATTATACTCCATTTGCCAACATATTTGCCCACTTAATTTTTCTAACAAACTCTCTGTGTAAACTATTTGTATCCATTTTGCAACCTGCCTTTCCACCTATTTTTGTGTCATTTGCAGGTTTGGCTCCAATACATTCACTTCCTTCCTCCAAGGCACATGACACCAAATTATAGTTCAACAACTTTATTTGAAATCACAAGGTGAAGACTTCACCTGACAAAGGAGCAGCGCTCTGATAGTTTGTGATTTCAAATAAATCCATTGGACTATAACCTGGCTTCATGTGACTTCTGACTTTGTCCACCCCAGTCCAACACCAGCATTTCCACATCATTAATATGTATTGCAAACAGTTATAATTCCTGAGAATCCCTGAGGAACCCCACTGCTTACAAGTTTGCCTTAAAAAAAGGTCCACTTTTCCAATCTGCAGCTTCCCGCACTTGAGGCAATTCTTTATTCATGCCAGTAAATGACATCCAACAGCAAGGGCTCTTCTCTTATAAATTAACCTTTTGTGATGAACCTTGTCTAATGCCTTCTGCAAGTCCAAATACAAAACATCTCCTGCTTCCCCTCTATTCACTCTGGCTGAGAATTCCTCAAACAATTCTATTAAGTCAGTCATGCTGACCTACTTGATTATATTATGAATTTCCAAATGCACTATGATTATTTCCCTAATAATTGTTTTGAATATTTTTCCAGCAATAGATGTTAGGCTAATCAACCAATAGTTACCTGCTTTTTGTCTCCCTTCCGTTTTTAAATAGGGGTGTACAATTGGCAATATTCCGATCCTCTGGTAATTTTCCAAAATACAATGATTTTTGGAAAATTGCAATCACTATCTCTGTCGCTACTTCTTTTTGGATTCTAGGATGCGAGCCATGAGGGCCAGAGGACTGATATGCCTTTAGCCTAATTAGTTTGTCTCATACTACTTCTCTAGTGATGGTACTTAATTTCTTCCCATATTGTTTAGCACTAAAGGAGGAATGCTTGAAGCATCTTTCAATATGAAGACTGATCTGTTTAACTGCTCTGCCATTTTCTTGTTTTCCCCAAAACGTTCTCCATTGATTCATTTTCTAACAGGCCTCTGTTCACTTTGACCTCTCTCCTTTTTATATATTTAAAGAAACTCTTATTGTCAGTTTTTGTATTCATAACTAGATTGGCCTCGCAGTTTGTTTCTCTTTCTTCATTATCTTTTCACTCCTCAATTACTGAATTCTGAATTTATCCCAGGTGGACCCCCCTCTCACTTTCTCAAGGCACTTAGACATGGGTTTTAAAGCAACAGCTGATACCTGAGAATAAATAACAACATGATAAAGCAATATCTAATAGATGATCCACCACCTTATGATTATAAGATACCTTAATCATGTAAGAATCATCCTCCCTTCATTTCATTCTTTTTAAAATAATTTTGTACCCCTGCTCCATATTAAATTGGCTTCCTGTTACTATTATACAAATCTCTAAATTTTGGCTAAAATGTATTGCCAACTAGTAATTGTGTTGGACTGCAAGCACGAGAATGAAAGACTGGTGACCAGAATGCATGTTCCTTCATTCAAAGAAATTTATTTAAAGACTAAGTGATCAAAGTAAAATCTCTTTTAATGCTGAAGGTAATTATTAAGCATTTTTCTTTTGCAATGCCAGAAGGCATGATGGTGATTTTACAATGAATAGCAGAGGTGAAGTTGTTTTGCATTGTTCTGACTTAGCTCTGAAACTAATGTGATCCTCACATTGAAGAGCAACATAGCAATTTGAGCAGAAAAGAAAGTCTGAAATGTTTCAGAAGGCTTGTGGAGAAGTTAAGACTTGTAGTAATAGAGAGAAAATTGTCAGACTTGATTCATTGACAGGAAGTATAGAATGATAATGGATGGATTTTCTTAGACTGGGCCTTTGTTCTCACTGACATTTCCCAAGAATGATTTTAGGTCTCTTATTGTTTGAAGTGTTTAAGGAAGAGCATTATAACTTTTGTAGCAGATAAAAACCTTGACAATGTTGTAGGCATTGATGAAGATATAGCATGACAGCAAACATTCAAGACAGAATAACGTACAGTTATCAGTGGAAAGCACAACATGTGAGTTTAGGCTGACAGATTGCACAGACTTTGCAATATCCAGTATTTTTAGCCATTCCTTGATATCATGTGGAGTGCATCATATTGGAAGATACCAGCAACTGTGATGTTGGGAACCTTCAGAGGAGACTGGAGATGGGTCAACCACATGTCCCTTCCGGTGAAGGTGGATGCAAATATTTTTTGCATTGATGTGCTGGGCTCCCCCATTGTTGAGAATATTTGTGGAGCCAACCAGTTGCTGTTTGCTGTATGATTGGGTATGAACAGACAGGAAAGGTTCAGGGTCGTTCAGACCATGGAGAAAGACCTTATACTGAACTCTGATTTTGTAAGTAAACATCTTTTCCCCCATATCTAGAAATTTGTTTGGTCATGAACAGGTGGTTTATATCTCTACACAATATCAAAGGAGGTTATGACCGTAGGGGCGGATTATTAGAGAAAATTCAAAAGTGAGTATGTATTGCTTATAGCTGGGATACGAGAGGGATGATGGGAAATGACATTTCCTGCACTGCCCAAAGAATTGAAATATTTTCCAGGTGTTTACATGCTTGTAATCTTTAACAAGCACATAACTACTCTTCTTAGTTCAATACAGCAAGATAATATTGCAATCTGAATAGTGCATCATCAACAAATTCTACTTAATTATTGTCTTTTTCATTTTCTTTCTTGCAGGGTGATTCAGGCGGTCCTTTAATTTGCAACAAGAAATACAAAGGCATTGTGTCATACGGCCGAGGATGTGCAGATCCCAAAAAGCCTGGGATTTACACTCTCATATCAAAGAAATACCTTGACTGGATTGCAAAAATAATTGGTGTGCAAGTTTTCAATATGACCACTGTTGAGGATGTTGAGAGTCCCGCCGACACTCTGTTTTACCGTTAATGATCTGTGTTGAAGTGTTTTACTCAGAGAAGGACCAGCCTGGTATTTTCCTTGTCTTAAGCTTATTGTATAATATCGGTGACAGAATATAATAAAAACCTGAAATGTGGTGTTCTGAATATGAACTGTATTACAATTTATTAACTGAATTCTCTTAGAGGACTATGAACTGTGAAAATGAGTTGAGCTGCTCCAGTGAGATTTTCAACTGAAATTTGAGAGACAGGACACACTTGGGAAGAATTTTCTCAGCCCTAAGTGACATGAGAAATAATAAGCCAGTTGGTGTAATATAGGGAGAATGGAAAAATGAGATTCTTGACGTCAAGAAAGGAAATATGATTCCCCCTCCAAGCCTTTAACAATGAGTCAAAAACCTCACTAGAGACAACCCGTGAAGCAGGTTTTTGTGATGCCATAACCTTAGAATGACTGCACATAGATGCTCACATGGCAAAGTACATGTATACATTTCCAGGCCTTGGATGTGCTGTGTAGAAAAGTCAGTACTGCTCATGTACACAGCATAGGCTCAACATTGAAATGGGAATCGAATGGGGCCAGAGGGGAGAGAACAGGCTTAGAGGGGAGGGGAAGAACTAATGGAGGGGATCAAGAGAATGGACAACGTGGGAAAAGAGAACAGACTGTGTGGAGGATGAATGGATGCTGGAAGAGAGAACAGGAAAGGATGAAACAGTGGATATGGCAGGGAGAGAACAGATACAATAAATGCGAGAGGAAGAGAATGGGACAGGGAGAGAGAATGGGGATAAGGGAGAGAATAGGGAGAGGTGGAAGAGAGTGGGGGGACTGTGAGAATGAGTAGAGAGAATGGAGATGAGGAAGAGAGAATAAACGGAGGACATTCTCCACCCTTTGCAAGCTCAATCACCCCTCTCAGCCCCATCCAGTCTCTCTTCACTTCCCCAGCAGCATCTGTTCTCTCTGAACCACACCTGTCCCATCCATTCTCTCTACCATCTCCACCACCCCCCTCCACCCCCACAATCTTCCTCCCTTTACCTCAGCCCCACCAGCTCTCTCTGCGCACCCCTCTCTCTCTAGCCCTTTCCATTCTCTTCCTCTCCCAAATCCTGGCCCGATTTCTTCCTCCCCTCCTCCAGCCCAATCAATTTACCTAAAACACAGTCCTTCTCCGTTCACAGACACATCCATCAATGTGCATTCACAGGGAATAGCACCAATGCTCCTCATTGTCAGCAAACCTAGCCAAATGGTGAGAGACCTATTTGCAAGCATTAATCTCTCATTAGTAGCTATTGTCACCTCAGTTATAAGAAGTTGGCTATGTGTACAGGCTATGAACAGAAATGAAATGACAACAATTTCCAAAATGAAAATAACAAAGGCTACCACTTACATTGGTGATGCACAAAAGGTCATTAAGTTTCTTATGTCACTGCTGTGCCTTGCTCCAGCCCATGGTTAGTGCACCAACACAGATGGCTATGTCAGACCAGGCTGACAATGATTGATATAGTTCACAGCTGGAGCATGGAGACACGGTGCATACAGAATGAGGTGAGAAAACTCACTAAGGTTTATGGAGAGAAATTACAGCCCTTGCTTTCTACTGTATAGAACCCAGCCAAGGAAGAAGTTCCTTGAGTTTGGATAAAAATACCATGGAAAGCTTTTGAACTTGATGCTGTGTCTTACCACTTGATTTTTGAAACAACATTTCCCCAGTGCACCAACAGGACTTTGAAAATGTCCAGATCATAAATGATCATAAATGTGGCTGCTTCTAGTCTTCCTGTTCTCCTCTACTTTTTAAGGTCCAATGACACGAGTTAAACTACTCCACAGTATTTCCTTTATGTTGTTATTCTTCACATTTAACTAGAACTAGGGAGTAAACTAAAAATTAGTGCCAAACTGTTTAGAAGAGATGTTAGGAAGGGCTTTTAAATCTGAAAGAGAGAGATTATTATTTCATGAATGTATTAAGGGATATGGGCCAAGGGGGATATATGGAGTTAGGTAATAGATCAGCCATGGTCTTGATAAAAGGCAGAACAGGATGTGGGGGCTGAAGAAACACACATTATAGCAGAACCAACTGCACTGATTCCTTGTCTGGGCTTCTCCACCAGAGATATTATCTCCCGCTAATCCATAAAATTATTCAATCATCTTAAATAATTAAATTAGAACACTCCTTCTCTCCGAAACTGAAGGGAACATGATCCTGGTCTTAGTAACATATCCTCATAGCTCAACCTTTATTTGCCCTGTGAATCTGTATTGCACCACTTTGTATGACACAAAGGTCAAACCCCTCTGCTAATCAAGGTAACACCCCAGAAAAGCTCACCTCATCTCATAATCTGCCAAAAGTGTGAGCAAGTGAAAGAAAACCCCTGATTTCCACTGTTGAAAGAAAAAAATAACAATTTATTTTCCTAACTCTAAAAGTAAAGACTAACAAAAACTATTAAGAAAACCTTTTCTTAACTAATCACTATCTGACCCCCAATTCCATTAAAATGCGGCTCCAGTAACACAATCATTAAACATTAAATTAACTTATTTCTCAAAATCCATATTGTCTTTTATGCTGCCTTGCTTCCAGTCTTCACAATCTGCTGTTTTCTTCTGTCCTTCCAAATCTGACATCATGTCCCTGGGTCGCCTTCTATGAGTTTTTTTCTTTTTTACTGCGAGTGTCTTTGCATAAAATTTCTTGGGACCTTTAATAAACGATGCCCTCTGAGAGATTTCTTTGAGAACGTTGAAAGCCCTTTTCAGGCAACATATGCTCTGTTCAATGGGTAATTTTTAAAATACCCTTTGTTGTTAAATCCCCAAGGTGGGTACTCTCTCATTGGTCCAATGTTGTTAATACAATCAAATTCAAATTGAATTGGTTTTTGGTATCCTGGGCATAATTTAAATTAATTGGTTCAATTCTAATCCAGTTGCCTTAACATCAAATGACAACCCCAAGCTGATTGTTACATATTGTCCATTCTCAGCCCTCTCTGCACCTGTCAGCTAGTCACTGACCCGTGTGCTGTCACCATCTGTCTGCTCAGAAAAGGCTCCTCTCTTTGAAAGTGACCACACACTCTTTCGATTTTGTAACGAGATCAATACCTCCTTTCCATGGTACCCAGTATTAACCAATGTTCCGATTCCAGTTTTACTAGAACTTTACTCAATTGTAGGAAAACATGCAGCTCTTGGAGTTCCATTCCCTTCAGACAAAGATCTACATTGTTTAATTTTTGAACTTACTTTGGAACCTATTAACTTTTTATGCTAATTTCACTTCATTCACCTCTAAATCTCTCAGCTCTGCCATGGTTTCAGTTTCTCACCATGATGAAAATACAATAATATATCTTTCTTTGTTCTTACCTCACAGCTTCCTTTATTAAATATCAAGTCCTGTGGTGTACCCCACAGTCTCAATCTATTAAACTCATAACTTTCAAAATCAAACTTGGATATGCAATTCTTATTGCAACTAAGGCATTGGTAAGTACAGAAAAAATCTGAGGCATCACTAAAACATTCCTATGGGACACCACAGTCAAATCCTGCCTTTTGAATTAGATACCTGTTACCTGTATTCTCTATTGCCTACCATGTAACAAATTTCCTGAAAAAATCAATAGAATGACCCCAATTCCAAACATTTTCATTTTTGATAAAAAGATATCTTACGTGAATCTGACCCCAACTGGGGAAAAGTCAAGTTAAGTTGGGACCTCTGACATAAAGTTAGATTCTCCCTCGGCGCCAAAAAACGTTCCTTGCATTTTCTTCAATACATCCACTGTAAATAATTGATGCCAGGGAGATGATTGAAATCTAGATATTATTGTCAAGTGTACTTGAGTGCAAGAATACAGGAGTGCAGTGAAAAGTGTACAAAATTGACATTCTCTGGCACCATCTTAGTAGACAGGATTAAAAAACAGATAGCAGAAATAAAAGAAACAGCCAAAGAAAACGAAAATGCCCAGATCACCCCCGCCTCCACCATGAATCCTTGCTGCCAGAAAAATAAAGCCACAGAGTCCATCCCTCAGCCTGAGAACATTCAGGAATCCTAATCCCGGCACGCTGCTGCTAGGTACCTGGGCCCAGCCTTGGCCTGGAACTGTGTCACCATTCTTCAGCGCCATCTTGCCTCCACCAACGTCATTGCCGCCATGAGACTGCACTGAGAAAACCTCTGCAATGCAGCCATCGCGAAAGCTGCTGGGCCCCGAACTAGGTTAAAAACCCCTGCTGGACCCATCACACCAAATCCACTGGTGCCTTTTCCTGACTTACTTTGCTGCCACTACCTACTCCTCAGATCACCATTTCAATAAAGGAACTCACCACTAATGACACTCCAGGAAGGAGACCACTTCCTCTGCTGCTGGCACTCTGGGAAGGGGACCTCTCCCTCCGCTGACACTCCGGGAAGGGGACTGCTCCCTCCGCTGCCACTCCGGGAAGGGGACCGTTCCCACTGCTGACATTCCAGGAAGGGGACCTCTCCCTCTGCTGACACTCTGGGAAGGGGACTGCTCCCACTGCTGACACACGAGGAAGGGTACTGCTCCCTCCACTGCTGACACTCTGGGAAGGAGACCTCTGCTGACATGCCGGGAGTGAGACTGATGTCACCAAAAAGGAAAAAAACACACAAAATTGAGAAAGAAGCAAAAGTAAGTGAAAGAAGAAAGGCAGATGGAAGCAGATGGGCATTGGGCTCAGTTCAAAGGCACAAGTGCTACAAGTCCATTGCCACTATCTTGGAACAAGCCTAGTGTCTCAAATAATTAGCAAAGGAATGATGACATCACTGCCATGGTGGCAATGTGCTTCCTGGTTCATCAATTGGAGCAAGGGAACGTTATAATGGCTGTCACTCCCCCACTAAACACCCCAAAATGTCACATGCCCTGAATGAATAATAAAACACAAGTTGGTATTGCTCGAAATCCCCACTGAAACCAAGCATGTTGAAAAAGTACACAATTTCCCAACACCAATAGAAACAGATAATAACAAGATCGCACGTTTTTTCACTTTTACTGTAACATACAAATGAAAATTGATGAAAAACAAATATCACTCATCTGACACCTAATGCATCAAACTAAGGAATAGATGAGTTTTGCATGAGCTAACTAATGCAATAAAAATGTGCTTTACAAAACACTTCCATAAATCGCTTTCTTTCTGGCAGAAATGTAGAATTATAAGAATAGTTTCATAGTTTCTCCCACTTCACCAACAGTTTCATTTCTCTTCGATCCAACTCGTCCATGCTGACCAGATATCCTAAACTAATCTTGTCCCATTTGCCAGCACTTGGCCATTATCCTCATAACCCTTGTGATTCATATACTAATCCAGATGCCTTTTAAATGTTGTAACTGTACCAGGTTTCACCATTTTCTTTTGCAGCTCATTCCATACAAGCACAATCCCCCTTTGCATGATATCAGGTTGAAAACTCCAGTATCCTTTGATAATAGCTCTAGTCAGCTCTATTATCTAAAGTATTGCACACATCTACAGTTAGGAACATAGAAACAGGAAGAGATCATTCAGCCCATCAAGCCTGCTACACCATTCAGTTAGATCATCCTGACCATCGACATCAATGCTGCTTTGCTGCACTCTCTCCATATCATTCGTGCACAATGATTGAGCTTCCATAATTGTCTACAATAGAGAAAGTCCTCCTCACTTTCTGTGCAAAAGTAATTGAAATATGATTGAAAATGTTTGCTTTAAATGGAACATTACATGGAGATAAATGCTTGTATATTTTCTTTTCTATTTATCCCTAAATTCTTACAAAATGCAGCTACTGCAACAACTGAAATCAACATTGCATGCATGGTATGCACATCACTGATCTTTAGCACAGCCCAAACTGCTGTTACAGAATACTGTGAAGCTGGAAGCTGCGACCATGCATTCAGAAACAAATTTGACCTAATCAACAGCTTGATTACTTGAAGTTCATTCAAATTTCAATGTGTAGACATGACGATCATATGTTGGAGGTGATAAACTGAAGTTATGAGACCGCAATAAGATTAGAAATGGTGTCTAAATCAATCATATTCCAAATTCCTTATTTGCCTTTATAATTAATCAGGGGCGGCACGGTGGCATAGTGGTTAGCACTGCTGCCTCACAGCGCCAGAGACCCGGGTTCAATTCCCGCCTCAGGCGACAGGTCAGGTGAATTGGCCATGCTAAATTGCCCGTAGTGTTAGGTAAGGGGTAAATGTAGGGGTATGGGTGGGTTGCGCTTCGGCGGGTCGGTGTGGACTTGTTGGGCCGAAGGGCCTGTTTCCACACTGTAAGTAATCTAATCTAATCTAAAATGAAATCAACATCCTAACTCTAGTGCTTGGCTGATTTGCACTGCAATGCTCTTGAAGGTGCTAACCCATGTATAGATGTATAGGCTTCATTGGTATTTAGGGAGTTTTTTTTATACTAAAAGCTTGAACAGGTAGTTAGAAAAATCTTAAAGCAATGAAAAGTGGAAACTTCAACAAGTGTTGTGAAGAGGATTTTATCTTGAACCACATTTATTGCAAGAGTCACACATGAGAAAGGCAGACATTGTACATTTGGTGGGTTTCTTAAAAAATGGCAAGTTTATCATCAGGCAGCATTGAAAACCACATGCTACAACACATCATGTTGCAGTTTAACTAAGTGTTATTGTAGAGAGTGTAAATCATTGCGAACAAATGCATAGAGGTTTTTCAAACAAACGCGACTCATTTCCCTTCTTTAGTGCCAGACATAAAGTATTTTCTGAATCTGTTGAAAGGTTTTTCTGTTTAGAATATTCTGAAAAATGGTTTGAGGTGACTGAATAACTGATAACTACTTTGTTGATAGTGGTCATGTTTTGGGAGTCAAATGATGAGTTGTTCACTAAAGAATTCCGAGCATCTGACCTGCTCTTGTAGCCACAGTATTCATATGGCTGGTTCAGTTCAATTTCTGCTCAATAAGAACCCCTAAGTTAATAGTGGGGCAATGCCATTGAATATTCATGGACAATAGCTCATTTCTCTCTCATTGGGGATGGTCATTGGCTGATGATTCTGTGACACAAAGGTCATTTGTGACTTAGCAGTCCAAGCCTGTTGTTGACCAGGTTTTGCTGCATTTGAACATATCTGAAGGAGAAAGTGAGGACTGCAGATGCTGGAGATCAGAGCTGAAAATGTGTTGCTGGAAAAGCGCAGCAGGTCAGGCAGCATCCAAGGAGCAGGAGAATCGACGTTTCGGGCATGAGCCCTTCTTCAGGATTCCTGCTCCTTGTATGCTGCCTGACCTGCTGCACTTTTCCAGCAACACGTTTTCAGCTCTGTATCTGAAGGGTCCTGAATGGTGCTGAACATTAAGTAATCATCAGAAAAAAATCCCCACTCCTGACCATATGATGGAGGGAAGGTCATTGATGAACAGTAGAAGATGGTTGGGCCTAGGCCTTTACCCTGAAGAACTCTTGCAGAGGTGTCCTGGAGCTGAGATGTCCAACCTCCACCAACCACATCCATTTTCCTATGTGCCAGGTATGACACCAATCAGCAAAGTGATTCTCATTAATTCCAGACTTGACTGGTTCCTTGAAATCACAATCTATCAACTGGAGTTTTAACATCAAAGGCAGTCACTCTTACCTCATCTCTTTGCTCTTTGTGCTATGTTTGAATCAATGTTGAAAGGAGGTCAGTAGCTGAGTACATCTGATTGAACGCAAACTGAGTGTCAGTAAGCAGATTATCGTTGAATTAGCTGACCTCTTCCATCGTTTTATCAATGAATGAGAGTAAACTAATGTAGAGGTGATTGTCCATGGTTAATTTGCACTTCTTTTTGCACACAAAACATGCCTAGGCATTTGGCCACATTGCCATGTTTATAAGATGTATTGTAGCTATTGGGACAGCTTGGAACGGTCGCAACTGATTTTGAAGCACCAATCTTAAGTACGATTTCGAGAATGTTGTCAGGGCCCACAGTCTTTACTTTATCCAATGTCTTCAGACTTGTATTGCTATGAGAATCAAATTGGCTCAATACTGGAATCTGTCCCCTCATGTTTAGCTATAACTGGTGCTGTTTCTAGCATGCTGAATCACATTGAACCACAACTTTTGTTTTCCGAAGATGAACGTCCGTCTAAAATACGAGCAAGGAACCAAAATAGACCACTGGGCATCTTCAAACTTGCCAGACCATTCAATGAGATCATAGCTGATCTTTTAAGTCAACTCTACATTCCTCATTCCCTTGGCAATCAAAACTTCATCCCCTTCTTAGTAAAAACAACAGTTCTGCAGCCATTGCCTTTAGAGGAAAGGAATTTCAAAACTCAACTCTCTGAGAGAAAATTATCTTCATCTCAGTCCGAAATGGGCAAACCCTTGTTTTTAAACTAAGGTCCTTAATTCTCAATTCTTCCACATCAGAAAACATCCTTTCCACACCCACCCAGTCAAGCCCCCTCAGGGCATTATATGTTTATAGTAATTCACCCAACTTTTCTACCTCTAGAGGAGACAGATCTAACCTGTTGGTTTTCTTATAAGGCAATCCACTCTTTCCAGTTATTATTCTAGTAAATATTCTCTGAATTGTTTCCACTGCATTAATATTCTCCTGTAAATATGGTAACCAATACTCCACACAATACTCTTGATGCAGTCCTGCCAATGTTCTGTATAACTGAAGCATACCCTGACTGCTCTTGCACTCGATTCCCCTCACAATAAAACAAAGCATTCTATTGGCTTTTCCAATTACTTGCTGTCCCTGAACATTAACCTCCTGCAATTCATGCACTAGGATTACCCAGATCTCTCTTCATCTCAGATCTCTGCAAACTTTCACCACTTAGATTGTGATCTTCAGGTTTAATTCTTTCTGCCAAATTGTACAATTTCATATTTTTCCATATTATTCCATTTTCCAGATCTTTGCACATTCACTTAAACTATATATAGCCTTTTGTACATTCCTTACATGGTCTTTGTAACTCACTTTTCTCTCTATCTTTCTGTCATCAGCAATTGGACCCTTAATCCAAATCATTTGTATACATTGTAAGTAGTTGAGGTCCCAGCATCGAATCCTGCGGCACACCAGTGTGACATCCTGCCAGCGTGATAATGACTCCTTTATTCCCACTCTCTGCTCTTATTCAGCAGCCAATCATGTTTCCAAAACAAAATGTTACCCCCACAACACCATGCAATGTTAATGTCTACAATAACCTTTGATGTGGCACCATACTCATGCCATCTGGGAGAGTCAAGTACATTGATTGGTTGCCCTTTATCCACAGCACAAGTTACTTCTTCAAAGAATTCTAATGATTTAAACAAGATTATTTAAATTCTAATTATTCACCAAAGCCATGTTGGCTTGCCTGATTGCCTTGAACCTTTCCAATGCCCTGTTATAACATCTTCAATAACAACTTCTACCATTTACCTATGACAGATATTAACCTAACTGCCTGCAGTTTCCTACTTTCGCTTCCCTCCTTTTTTAAATAAAGTAATTGCATTAGCTATTTTCCAGTCTAAAGGAATCATGCCAAAGCTCATGAGTTTTGAAAAATTAAAACCAATGCATTAACAATCTCACTAGCTCCTCCTTATGAGACTCTAGGATGAAAATCCATCAGGGTTCCAACAAGTTACTTTGTACTACTTCCCTAATAATTGTAATTTTCTTGAGTTCCTCCCTCTCTTTGAATTCCTGACTTAAAGCTACTTCCAGGATGCCATTCTTAGCCTTTCCACTGAAAGCCAATGCAAAATATCCATTCAATTTGTCTGCTATCTCTTGATCCTGCATTCCTAATTCCCTGGAATCTTTTTTTTTGAAAGGACCAAGTCTTTTTTTAAACTCTTTCCTTTTTTTAACTATCTGAAGAAACAGTTCTTCTCTATTTTTATATTTTTGACCAAATTTCTCTCGTACCCAAACTTTTCCATCCTTATTAACCTTGTAGTACTTTTTAATTATCTTACGTGTTCAGTCCAAACTTCTTAGCTGCTGCTTATCTTTGACAATTCTTTTCTTTTCTTTTGAGATTTTTCTTTGAGTTTAACATTACCTTTGACTTTTTCTTTTAAACATGATGTCCTTTAGAATTTTTCTTATTTGTTAGAATGTATCTGTTGCGTAGTTTCTGGAATATCCTAGATTAAATGTTTGTCACTGCAACTCTATTGACATATATATCTCTTATGGTAAACTGCCAATTCAATTTCACTACATCTGCTTTCATACCTAATTGCCCATTTAAAATCAAAATACTAACCACTTCTCTGCCTTAAATTGTTTGTAAGATCAATGATATTATGGTAGTTGTTACCCAGACACACTTTAACAATGAGGTCAGCGATTAATCATATCTCATTGGCCAAAATGAGGTCTAGTATAGCTTCTTCTCGACTATCGCCATAACATGCTGCCTAAGAAATTGTCCAAAACATTCAATGAATCCCTCACAAGACTACTTTCCACCAACTGATTTTTCCATCTGTACTTCAGATAAAATGTCCCACGATAATTTCTGCACACTATTGACAATCTCCCATTATATCTTCCTTGGTAGGTGGTCTGAACATGTGGTTGCTGCATACACCTCTCACAAGTGACCTCTTGCCTTAATCAGCTTCATCTCTACTCAGATTGCTTCTATATCCCATTTCCTAAATTATTGTCTTCCCTCTGTATTGTGCTCACATCAAGTTTAATTAACAGAGTCACTCTTCCACCTATTTCTAGCTCAATATTGCATACATTTTAATATGCAGTTCTCAGTTTAAGTCATCCTGCAGCCTAATATTGTAGCTAACATACAATTTTCAGAAGAAATAAAGGCAAGGCTTCCTCAATAAGTATCGCAATTTAATATTTTATATAGCTATCATAGAATCCCTACAATACAGAAGCAGGCCATTCAGTCCATCAAGTCCAATCTGATCCTCTGAAGAGCAACCCACCCAGACCAACCCCACCCCATAACGTTGTATTCCCCATTGCTAATCCACCTAGCCTGCACACCCCTGGACAGTATTGGCAACTTACCATAGCCAATCCACATAACTCACACATCTTTGGACTGTGGAAAGAAACCAGAGCAAGCTGAGGAAACACAGGCAGACATGGGATGAATGTGACAAACTCCACACAGACCTCACCTGAGGGTGGAATCAAACACAACTCCCTGGTGGTACAATGGTTAGCACTGTTGCCTCACAAGTAGAGTAACCAATCAAATTACACCTGGAACACAGTAACTTACACTTGCCTTTAAAAAGAACAAGTGTTAGGATCTAGGCTATCTGCTTGATATATTTGCAGGGGATTTGGTCTGGTCCATAACAGATACTAAAGTATGAAAAATTGCCTCTTGCCACTCACTGCTGAGAGTCTCATCTTGTCTCATCATTAAAAACTTTTGTGGAAAATAAAACTATTTTTCTCAATACTGTGAATCTAATTTTCCCATCTGACTCGTCCGTGCACCAGATTTTGCTGTCTGACTCAACTTTGCCCACTGCATTTTGATGCTAGGGAAATTCAGCCTGTTTTTTTTCTCCTCATTACAGTTAATTACAAGTTGATATTGCTGGATGTTGTTAAATTCCAAAAGGTGAGACACGGCAGAATTATGATCTAGATCCATTGTACCATAAATAAAATTTGAGATTCAAAAGACTTCGAAGATTAAGCAAAATTATCTTTGGAATGTCGGATCATTGATTGTAGCATAAGGTTAAATAATGAAATTCTCTTCAATTGGGAGTAAAAAATGGGCAGAAGAAATTCAGCTAACTCGTATAAAGTCGCATCTCAAAATTAAATAAAGGCAGTTACAAGAATATAATAAAAGGTTAAAATGGATTGGGGAAATAGGTCAAAGGTTAGATGTTCTCAGCAAAGACTTATTCCATTTAAAGAGGAAGATGCTGTGTGGTAATGGAAGGTAATTGTGATGGGCAAGGTGAAGTGAGAGTTAGGGAATTTGAGAATGCTCGTGTGAAGGAGGGGTGTGTTGGATTGTGAAAGGTTGTTGATATTTGTTGAAGCACTTGATGGCACCCTTACTTATTGCTTATTGTAAAGAGCTAGTGTTACTGAGGTTGAATGTAGCCTTGTCTCCAGAATGGTCAGGGAGGAAAAGTAACTCTGGCGGCATTCATCCCTCCCTGACCTCATGACATGTCCTCCTTTCTTTCTGTGATATGAAGGGAGTCAGCCAATGCTGAGTGACCTCCTTGCAGACACATCCTGCTCAGAGACTTGGAGCATTAATAGGAATGGGCTTGGACTGATGCGAGAAAAATATCTACCTGATTAATCACACGACTGCAGAACTTTGTGCCAGAGCTTAAAATATAAGAACACTGCTAATATTATGGAATGATAACTGAAAAATAATTGAACAAATAGCAGAGAAAGGCCCTAATAGTGTAAGACAAGTGAACACATTCCTCTTCTTGCACCACATCTTCACTGGCTGCACCAACATTTGAATTTAAATAGAAAGGTGATAATGTCAAATTTTATTGTCGATGGTATATAAGTCAGTATTATAGTAACTTAGGGGAGGTATGGCTTTGTGGTATTATCACTAGACTGTGAATCCAAAAAGTAGTAGAAAGTGAGGACTGCAGATACTAGAGATCAGAGTCAAGAGTGTGGTGCTGGAAAAGCACAGCAGGTCAGGCAACATCTGAGGAGCAAGAGATGTTTTGGGCAGAAGCCCTTCATAGCTAATCCAGAAACTCAGCTGACATTCTGGGGACCTGGGTTTAAATCTCACCACAGATGGTGGAATCTGAAGTCAACAAAGAATCTAAAATTAAAAGTCTAATGAAACCACTGTCAATTGTTGCGAAAAACCTATCTGGCTCACTAATGACTTTGAGGGAAGGAAATCTGTCATCTTTACCTGGTCTGGCCTATATTTGACTCCAGACCCAAACCAATGTGGGTGACTCTTATCAGCCCTCTGGGCAATTATCAGTCTTCTCATTTAATAACCCACTTCGGATAATGAAGTCATCTAGTGGGTTTTGAACTAACAAATTGTAATATGTGGGGTTAAAGAAAAATGAGAGAGTACAGAGACTGTTATCCCTGTGGTAGGTTCTTTCTAACTGTCTGCATTCAAAACCAAGCTGTGTTATACCCACAAACAATAACGCGTGACCCCTGCCCGAGTTTGTTGCATGCTCGTAGCCTCTATCTGGCAGTTTGTTTTCCTTGAAAATGCAATGTTATAGCTAATATCCTCTGCTTTGAAATATTCTTTTCAAAATGTTCAAAATATGTGTATATATATATATATCTTTGTACACTCAATGACAATGCATATGTACAAATAAATAATTCACAAACACATGTTCATAACAATAATAATGATAAAAGTACCAAACAAATTAGAATGAAAGTATTTATTGATGGGATCCTATGCTATGTTACAAAACTTTTAAAATTCAGTTGTGGAATGTAGGCGTTGCTGAGTGGCCAGCATTTGTTGGCTGCCTGCACCTTTGAGAAGGTGGTGGTAAGCTGCCTTCTTTAACAGCGGCAGTCCACCTGCTGTGGATTAACCCACAATGCCCTTAGGGAGGGAATTGCAGGATATTGATCCAGAGACAGTGAAGGAATGGTGATATATTTCCAAGTCAGGATGGCAAGTGGCTTGGAGGAGAACCAGAAGGTATGGTGTTCCCATTTATCTGCTGCCCTTGTCCTTCTAGTTGTGAAGGGTTTAGAAGGTGCTGACTGAGGATCTTTGATGAATTTCTGCAGTATATTTTGTGGATAGTACACACTGCTGCTACTGAGTGTCAGTGGTGGAGAGAGTGGGTGCTTGTGGATGTGGTGCCAGTCACAAGACTGCTTTCTCCTGAATGGTGTTAAATTTCTTGAGTATTGTTGGCACTGCACTCATCCAGACAAGTGGAGAATATTTCATCACACTCCTGACTTTGCCTTGTAGATAATGGACAGGCTTTGGAGAGTCAGGAGGTGATGAATCGCTGCTGTATTCCTAGCCTCTGACCTCCTCTTGAAGCCGATACGTTTAATGTGTGATGAGTCCAGTTGAGTTTCTGATCAATGATAACCTCAGAATGTTGATAGTAGGGGATTCAATGATGGTTGCACCATTGAATGTCAAAGGGCAGTCTTTGGATTGTCTCTTGTTGGTGCAGGTCAGAGCCTGGCATTTGTGTGATGCAAAAGTTACTCACCACTTGTCAGCCCAAGCCTGGATATTGTTCAGATGTTGTTACATTTGAACTTGGATTGCTTTAGTATCTGACAAGTCACAAATGGTTCTGAATGTTGTGCAATCAATGGCGAACATCCTCACTTCTGGCTTAATAATGGAGGAAAGATCATTGATGAAGCAGCTGAAGCTGTTTGGGCCTCGGACACTACCCTGAGAAACCCTTGCAGCGATGTTCTGGAGCTGAGATGACCGATCTCCAAAAACCATGGACATCTTCCTATGTGTCAGATATGACTCCAACCAGCAGAGAGTTTGACCCCTGATACCCATTGATTCCAGTTTTGCTCGGGCTCGTTGATACCACATTTGGCCAATGCAGCCTTAATGTCAATAGCTGTCACTGTCACCGCATGTCACAAATTCAACTCTTCTGTCTATGTTTGAGCCAAACCTCAAATGAGTCTGGAGCTGAGTGGTCCCGGCAGAACCCAAACTGAGCGTCACTGTGCAGGTTATTGCTGACCAGGTGCTGATTGATAGCACTTTTGATCATACCTTCCATCAGTTCACGGATGATCAAGAGTAGACTGATGGGGCAGTAATTGCTTAGTTTGGATTTGTCCTGCTTTTTGTGTATAAGATATACAGGGGTAATTTTCCACATTATCAGGTAAACGCCAGTGCTGTAGCTGTACTGGAAGAGGAGCAGCAAGTTCTGGAGCACAAATTGTTGGTGCAATTGCCAGAACATTGTCAGCGCCCATAGCCTTTGCAGTATCCAGTGTCTCCAGCCATTTCTTGACATCATGTGGATTGTATCAAATTGGAGGAAAACTGGTATCTGTAGAGCTGGGAACCTGGAGAAGACCGAGATCAATTGGTCTGTGTGATGATCGCTGTGAAAGTTTCGGCCTTATCTTTTGCACTGAAGTGCTGGGCTCTTGCATCATTGAGGGTGGGGATATTTGTGAAGCCTCCTCATCCAGCGAGTTGTTTGATTGTTCACCCTCAGATATAGGTTCTGTATTCATGCCACATCCAGCCGTAATTGGTGGTGGACAATCAAGCAACTCACTGAAGGAAGACAGTAGGATGACTTGAATTCCATAGCTTGCTGCAAAAATTAAACCCTAGAGTCTAATGACTTCTAGGAAACATTACTATCTCTCTTGATGGAAATATGTACGTGGTTCTTCTGTGCAAAAGGGTAGTTATTTACTGAGTATAGGACAGTTGGTCATACATCAGCTCTGAAGCTACAAATTGCTTTCATTGACCAAGATGAGTGACTGTGGTTTCAGTTAAAGACGTGCAGAATCGTGGTTTCCAGAAGAAGATCCGTAAACCACATATTACAAGAGAAGCATTCGCTTTGAAAATGTTTCATTAGTTGAAATAAGTGAGCGTAACTGTTCTACTGAAAGCATATAAAGCTGATAGTGAAATCCACTTTCTTAAAGTTTTCACATAAGTCTTTAAAATATTTAACTTCAGTCATAATTCATCTCATGGTGCTTAGCTCCTTCGATATCTCATTGTTGTTCATTTAGGTCTTAATTTAACTTTGAACATAAAGAGGTTCATTGTACATTTTGCTTTGAGATGGTGGTGCTGAGGCAGCTTCACAAATTGCAGAAGTTCATGTTGTGGAAATTCACCCATAGTTCTGCTGTGGGAACGAAATTGAAGATTTTAGCCCACTGACAGTGAAGGATTGGCAATTTAATTTGAAGTCAGGATGTCATGCGATTTGGAGCAGAATGTGCAAATGATCGTGAGCCTGCAGAAAACCTTTGATGGATTGCCTTGAAACGCATAAATGTGGATAAATCCCCAGGACCTGATCAGGTGTATTCTAGAACTCTATGGGCGCTGACAATATTCTGGCAATTGCACCAACGAATTGTGCTCCAGAACTTGCTGCTCCTCTTCCAGTACAGCTACAGCACTGGCGTTTACCCGATAATGTGGGAAGCTAGGGAAGTGATTGCTGGGCCTCTTGCTGAGGTATTTGTATCATCGATAGTCACAGGTGAGGTGCTGGTAGACTGGAGGTTGGCAAACGTGGTGTCACTGTTTAAGAAGGGTGGCAAGGACAAGCCAGGGAACTATAGACCAGTGAGCCTGATGTCGGTGGTGGGCAGGTTGTTGGAGAGAATCCTGAGGGACAGGATGTACATGTATTTGGAAAGGCAAGGACTAATTAAAGATGGTCAACATGGCTTTGTGTGTAGGAAATCATGTCTCACAAACTTGATTGAGTTTTTTGAAGAAGTAACAAAGAGGTTTGATGAGGGCAGAGCAGTAGATGTGATCTATATGGACTTCAGTAGGTCGTTCGACAAGGTTCCCCATGGGAGACTGATTAGCAAGGTTAGATCTCACAGAATACAGGGAGAACTAACCATTTGGATACAGAACTGGTTCAAAGATAGAAGACAGAGGGTGGTGGTGGAGGTTTGATTCTTTAGACTGGAGGCCTGTGACCAGTGGAGTGCCACAAGGATCAGTGCTGGGTCCACTACTTTTCATCATTTATATAAATGATTTGGATGTGAGCAATAGAGATACAGTTAGTAAGTTTGCAGATGACACCAAAATTGGAGGTGTAGTGGACAGCAAAGAAGGTTAACTCAGATTACAACAGGATCTTGATCAGATGAGTCAATGGACTGAGAAGTGGCAGATGGAGTTTAATTCAGATAAATGCGAGGTGCTGAGAAGTGGCAGATGGAGTTTAATTCAGATAAATGCGAGGTGCTGCATTTTGGGAAAGAAAATGTTAGCAGGATTTATACACTTAATGGTAAGGTCCTAGGGAGTGTTGCTGAACAAAGAGACCTTGGAGTGCAGGTTCATAGCTCCTTGAAAGTAGAGTTGCAGGTTGATAGGATAGTGAAGAAGGCATTTGGTATGCTTTCCTTTATTGGTCAGAGTATTGAGTACAGGAGTTGGGAGGTCATGCTGTGATTGTACAGGACATTGGTTTGGCCACTGTTGGAATATGGCATGCAATTTTGGTCTCCTTCCTATCGGAAGAAGGTTAACTCAGATTACAACAGGATCTTGATCAGATGGGTCAATGGACTGAGAAGTGGCAGATGGAGTTTAATTCAGATAAATGCGAGGTGCTGTGAAACTTGCATGAAGGAAGGCTGTTGTGAAACTTGAAAGGGTTCAGAAAATATTTACAAGGATGTTGCCAGGGTTGGAGGATTTGAGCTACAGGGAGAAGCTGAACAGGCTGAGGTGTTTTCTTTGGGACTTCGGAGGCTGAGGGGTGACCTTATAGAGGTTTACAAAATTATGAGGGGCATGGATAGGATAAATAGACAAAGTCTTTTCCCTGAGGTAGGGAGTCCAGAACTAGAGGGCATAGGTTTAGGGCGAGAGTGAAAAGATGTAAAAGAGATCTAAGGGGCAACTTTTTCATGCAGAGGGTGGAATGAGCCGCCAGAGGAAGTGTGGAGACTGGTACAATTGCAACATTTAAATGGCATCTGGATGGGTATATGAATAGGAAGGGTTTGGAGGGATATGGGCCGGGTGCTGGCAAGTGGGACTAGGTTTGGTTGGAATATCTGGTCGGCATGGACGGGTTGGACTGAAGGGTCTGTTTCTGTGCTGTATAGCTCTCTGTAACCTTGCTGAATTATTGTAGTGTAAGTTGTAGCTGATGAACACTGCTGTAACTGTAAAGAACGTTGGAACAGGAGTAGGTCATTCTGCCCCTTGAGCCTGTTCTGCCATTCAATGAGAAAATGACTGATCTGCTGCCTAACTCCATACATCGGCCGTTGGTCCATATCCCTTAATATCATCGATCATCAAATATTTAAAGTATATACTCGAGTGATAGTCCATTTTTAGCCTACTTTTTAAGGTTAAATATACGGGGTCGAATATCACATTTTTGAATAGTGGAAATGCATGCCCATCAAAATTCATACCGTATCATTAACAGAAGCCATTTGATCTCTAAGCGAATACAGAAATGAATTGTGGTAATTCTGAAAACCCGGAGGGGAACATAGCAGCCAGCCGACCGGAAGACTGGGAGCAGAGCAGAACAACTGGCACACTGGCAACTGGAGCGCGACATGATGGCTGACACAATGACTCACAAACGTTGATCTGCTTTCTGTAAAGAACTAGGATTGACTTTTACATGAGATACATGGAAAATGCCAGGTTATTTGGCCAGAAATAGGACATTGACTTTTACACGAGATCGACTATTACTCGAGTATATCCGGTATTTATCTCAGATTTAAATGTAACCACTGATCTAGCTTCCACATCTCTCCTGAATGGTGTGACCCTAATTCTCAGACTATGCCCACAGAAAGTGCTCCCTCAAGTGTGTACCAATAGTGGCGAGAATGAGTGGTTAACGTAGTGAATGGGGAAGCAGGAATCAAGCTGACTGATGTACCCTGGAAGGTGTCAAGCAACCTGAGTTTTGTTGGAATTGCACTCGTGGAGATTATTTCATCACTCTCCTGACTGGTGTCTTGAGATGGTGGAAAGGATTTTGGAAATCAAAAAATGAGTTAGTCATCTCAAAAGGCCTAATACCTCTCTGCTTTTGCAACCATTATATTTATATGGTTGATCCAATTTCTGGTCAATGGTAATTCCCAGGATGTTGCCAGTGGAAGATAATGATGACAACTGTATCATTTAACATCAAGTAAAGATACTTTATTATTGTCATTGGTTATGGTCATTTTGTAATACAAATGTTACTTGCCCTTATCAAACCAAGCTTTAATTTGTTCAAATCTCACTGTATTCACACACAACTGAGTTAAGAATGATACTGATTCTCAGTATGTCATATATGTAATCTGAATGTTTAAATGAAAATGCATGCTACATATAGATTGATAGATCTAGATATCCAAAAATAGAGTCATAGAATCATGAAGCTGTACAGCATGGAAACAGACCCTTCAGTCCAACTCATCCATGCCGACCAGATATCCTAAATAAATCTAGTCCCATTTGCCAGCATTTAGCCCTTATCCCTCTTAACCTTTCCTATTCATATACCCATCCAGATGTCTTTTAAATGTTGTAATTATACCAGCCTCCACCACTTCCTCTGGCAGCTTTTGAGATGACTAACTCATTTTCTGATTTTCTCGATGTGAAACACCAGCCCCTTAGATCCGTTTTAAATCCTTCCCCTCTCATCTTAAACCTATGCCCTCAAGTTTTCAATTCCCCCACCCCGGGGGAAAGACCTTGGCTATTTATCCTATCCATGACTCTCATGATTTTATAAACCTCTGGAAGGTCACATCTCAGCCTCCAAGATTCAAGGGAAAATAGCCCCAGTCTATTCAGTCTCTCCCTATAGCACAAAGTCTCCAACCCTGGCAATATCATTGAAAATCTTTTTTAATCCTTTCAAGTTTCATAAATGATTTTAGTGAATCATGCATTTCTTCTGACCAATGTCTGAATATTTATTACGAAAGCTGATCAGCTTCAACTAATGTCATGTGACTTGCTGTAGGTAGAATTGATGCACAATGGAAAAGTTCTTAGAGATGACATCAAAGGGAACAAACCACATCCCTTTGAGCTCATTATAAATTGAATGTGAGTTTTATTTGTCACCACAAAAGAGGCAACAATGAAATCATTACAATACAATCTGTTTATTTATTTGATTGTTCTTTCCCGATCTCCAACTTGTAAGTAGCAAAATCCGCAACTTTTATACTTAGCACATTTATATTCAGATTTATTTTAGTAATTATTGTATGGTAAAATGTTTGTCTCAAACAACTTAACTTATTTTATTAATTCTTATGTGGCAATAAGTGTGTCTGGAGATTAATCTAAATGCTCAATGATTGACATGTTAATATTTCTTCCTGACAATATTTGTTAATTATCTGGAGCGAATGTTTGAAGTTGAGATGACCTTTTATCACCTCTTCACGTTCTGAATTCTGATTTAAAAGGCATCTTGACCTTGAACATTAATGCAGTTTCTCACCACAGATGATTCCGGACCTGCTGAGTTATTCTAACATTTTGTTGTTTTATTTTTAATTCATATTTCCAGCATCTGCAGTCTTTTGCTTCTGTATTTTTGCAGCAGATATCTACTTCCAGACATTTTGATTTACTTTCATTTCTTAATCTTAAGAAATACAAATAAATTGCTACCAACATTATTCCATTCATAATATTGAGCAGAAATAAACAGTGGTTTCTGTTGGTCTCTTGAATCATGCTTCACAGAAAGAATGTCTGGCTCATAGCAATTGTGCCAGTTCCATTCCTCATTCTGGTCCCATATTGCTACAAGTCTATTTCTTTCAAATGCTCATGAAATTTCAGATTTGAAGTTCATAGAGACAAATTTAACTTTGGGAGATTGTATGAAATAAAGGATGATATACAGCATCCTATTCTACACTTCCTCAGTGGGGTGAAAGTTTTAAAATTGATAAGGAAACAGTATTGCAAAGTTTAAATTAAAACAACACATGGATGCTGGAAATTGGAAATAAACCAGAAAGGCCTGGAGAAAATCAACAGGTCTAGCCGCATCCGTAGAGACAGAAACAGAGTTAGTATTTCAAAGCCAATATGATTTAACTTTGGAACAAGAAAGTCGTGCTGGTCTTGAAACACTCACTGTTTCTCTCTCCACAGATGATGCCATATCTGCTGAGTTGCTCCAGGTCTTCCTACTTTTATATGTATTGGATAAGCTGACTAGATTTAATATTGATAAGATGCCAGGTCCAGATGAGATGCATCCCAGGATACTGAAAGAGAAGAGTAAAAGTTACAGAGGCACTGACCGTAGTTTTAAATCTGCCTTAGACTCAGGGACTGTTCCAGAGGATTATAATTACAAGTCTTACACATTTGTTCCAAAGAAGGGATAAAGATCAACCCAGCAATTATTGGCTAGTCAGTTTTCTTTGCTTTTGGAAAAGCTTTTTGAATAATACTCCAGGCAAAACAGTCACTTCGTGTTTGGGTTCAACAATTACAGGCTTTATTTTATAAATCTTAGCTGGGATATATACAATAAAAGTTCACTAAGGTCTCCCTGGTCATGTTGACAATTTCTAGCCTTAATTCATACATTTCTTATACTTCATTATTATGTTTGTACAATTTTACTTGTCACTCGTGATCTTATGTCACTGGGCTAGAATTCCAGAATCCTGGGGTAATGTGCTGGGATGTGGGTTTAAATGCAGTAAAGAAAACTGGAATAAAAACTAAACAAATAATGACCATGTAACTACTGACAATTGGCATTAAAAAAAAACTCATCAGGTTCTCTAATATTTTTTAAGGTAAGAAACCTTTCATCCTTATCTGGTCTGGCTTGCATATGACTGCAGACCCATGGTACTCTGGTTTACTGCCTGTTATTAATTTGAGATGTTCAATAAATGCTGACCCAGCCAGCAATGTCCACATCCCATCAACAATTTAATTTTAAAAAGCACTTATGTCACACATCCTTATCAATAATCAGATTCTGCTCATAATCTTTTTATACTTTCATTAGCTCCTGGATATTTGTTAACACTATCAGTCTTACTATCAATGGCCCTTCTAAGGTGCATGACTGTGTGTGAGCAATCAGTGCAAAGTTCCATGAACGGCGATCGGCATCTAGTTCCTGCCATGGAAGCCTGTGCCACTGGAGAGAAGGTGCGAGAGAACACTGCTAACAATGTCTCTTACTTGCGCCCTTACCACCCTGTGATTGTCGATTCAATCTGATAAGGTTGTTCAGTTTACCAAACTGACATTCAAGGTTTTGGGTTCCCTCTGAATTGGTTACATTCTTAGTTAGGTTCCTTTGGAAATTGACTACATTTTCCATTTTGCGTAGAAAAGGCGTTTGTAGCTACAAATGTCTACTCTGAGCTATTAGTGTACATTTAAATGTCAAACTTAATGAATTGTCTCACTTCAATCAGTTTAGGAACGTAGGTTAATTAAGGAAAGCGAGGTAGAAAGCAAATCATTTTTTATTAACTTGGTTGAGATTTTGATTATGTAATGGAGAGGATTGATGGTAATCTTGTTGATGTGATGCACAAGGACCTCGAAGAGGCATTTAAGAAGGCATCACACTGCAGAGTTTTGCAAAAAGTCAAATGACAAAAAGTGGAGGTCACTGCATTTTGGACTGGAGGTTTGCAATGGAGTTCCCAAATGTTGATGTTCAGAGTCCTGTTTTTCCAGATATAAAATAATGCATTAGACATTGGGGAACAGGTCACAATATTAACATTGGTGGATGATACAAAACTTGAAAATTATGAACTGAGAGGAAAGTAGTGTAGAACTTCAGATGAACATAGGTTGGTAAAATGGACTTAAAGGCAGCAGTCAACATTTAATGCAGAAAATTGCGAAATGATTAATTTTGGTCAGACGAACACAGAGAGACAATATTAAATAAAAGGTACCATTCTTGTAGGGAGTTCAGGAGCAGGGGGATTTATATGCATAATCACAGAAGATGACAGGACCAGTTGAGATATAACTAATCAAGAATACAGTAGTTTTAGATTTATACATTGAGGCACAGAGTACAAAGTCAAATTATAAAAACAGAAAGTGCTGAATAACAGAAAGTTTTGCAGCACCTGTGAATAAAAAAGCATTAACATGGTGAGTCCACTTTGAATTCTTCCAAAACCACTCTTAATCATTATATTGTGCTTAATAATTTTGAATGACGTTTTTAGCAGAAAGCTTGAAATAAACCATTTTTTGTGGTATAATGTCACCATGGTTCGAAATATTTGCCTTTGATTTCAGGAACAGATTTCATGATTGTGACAATGATCATATTTCGCTAAACTGAGACAAGCGGTTATTATGAATGTGTTATTATGATTTCGGAAGGATTCAAGAAGACAGCTCACTACCACCTGTGCTAGGGATGGGCGATAACCATTGACCCAATGAGTTAAGCCAACATCCCGCTATCAAATTTTTATAAATCTCGAATTCTAACCTTATCATGGAGGAAATGCCATTACTAAAAAAACTGAAGATGGTTGGGGCTAAGACACTACCCTGAGGAACTCTGATATTGATGGCTTGCACTGAAACAATATGTCTTCAAAAATGACAACCATCTGCTTAAGCATTAGATATGACTGCAGCTTGTTGAGAAATTTACCCTGACAACACTGATGTTAATTTTAACTAAAGTTCCTTGATGCCCCAATCAGTCAAATGCTGCCTTGATATCACAGCCTGTTACTGTCACCTTAATTTGATTACTATGCTTTAATTATTTTACAATTATATGAAACCATATCGCATTTGAACAAATCCTGGAGGTGAATATGGGAGGAATCCTATGTAAAGGTGTATCTATAATAATTTAGTAGGGTAAAAACAATAACTGCAGATGCTGGAAACCAGATTCTGGATCAGTGGTGCTGGAAGAGCACAGCAATTCAGGCAGCTTCTGAGGAGCTTCGAAATCGATGTTTCGGGCAAAAGCCCTTCACCAGGAATAAAGGCAGAGAGCCTGAAGGGCGGAGAGATAAGCTAGGGGAAGGTGGGGGTGGGGAGAGAGTAGCATAGAGTACAATGGGTGAGTGGGGGAGGAGATGAAGGTGATAGGTCAGGGAGGAGAGGGTGGAGTGGATAGGTGGAAAAGGAACTAGGCAGGTCGGACAAGTCCGG
>NC_057710.1:68393024-68414529 GCF_004010195.1 Chiloscyllium plagiosum
TCTCCTCCCTGACCTATCACCTTCATCTCCTCCCCCAGTCACCCATTGTACTCTATGCTACTCTCTCCCCACCCCCACCTTCCCCTAGCTTATCTCTCCGCCCTTCAGGCTCTCTGCCTTTATTCCTGGTGAAGGGCTTTTGCCCGAAACATCGATTTCGAAGCTCCTCAGAAGCTGCCTGAATTGCTGTGCTCTTCCAGCATCACTGATCCAGAATATACTAATTTAGTGCCCATTTCAGTAACTTAATAACCATACAACATCTTTCTTTAAAATACAGATCATGGTGTGGAAATTATTGGAGGACATGAAGTTGAACCCCATTCAAGACCTTATATGGTCTCTATCCAAGATTATAATTGTAAAGCAAAGTGTTACACACACCATTGTGGAGGGGCTTTGATCAGTCCCAAATGGATACTGACAGCAGCACATTGTAAATTGTAAGTTGTCATGTGTATGGCTATAAATGAAGTCTTATTATGTTTATTGACTCAACTTTGTAAATTGTATGTCCCCCACACCCAGACCACATTAACTACATCTAATTGTTTACTTTTATAGATGATCTTATTGCTAGATAGCAAACCTGATATAACTCTTTAATGTGAGCATGGTTTTATTTGATAAGTTGTTCCTCTGAAATTCATGAAAATTCAAGGTTGTGCCTTTGAGAATATTTTTGTCTCCTTCTGCTTGTCCAGTTGGTAAGCTTGCTCGATCATTGGTTTGCAGGATTGTATAGATCTTACAGGAACAAATACTATTCTAGTAACAATTTATTAATGACTTTGCTGTGTTTTCACATGTCACCTCTATGAGAAACGTGATTATTTTGATAATATTCTGAGCAATTTAGTGTTTAAACAAAATGACCATTGCACATACTTGCATGTATAACTTGCATGAATAATAGCTTGATGACACCAATGTCAAGTCCTCTTATCAAACTAACGTGTATCAATAAGAATCCAGTGAGTCTGTTTTCAGGAATATGGCCTTATTATTGGAGCCTTACTATAAGCTGCAGGGATCACAAAATCACCAATGAATCTTTTTCACAGTAGCAGGCAGTTAGCAAATTGGCCAGGACAGAACTGTACAAAATAGAGCACAACTTGGGCAATGCTTATTTGGATTGTAGTTTTAGAAACAGGAATTAGCTAGGCATCTGCATATATGATCTTCTTCAACTTCTTCCATCAGGCAAAAGATACAGAAGCCTAAACACATGCACCAGCAGGTTCGGGAACAGCTTCTTCCTGGCCATTATTAGACTATGAATAGACTCTCTAGCCTCAAGCAATGCTGATCTTGCTCACGCTGATCTAACCTAGCAATGTAACCTGTATGCCTCGAAGTCTTTTTAAATCCTTACTTATTATTATCTTCTTGTTCCGGCCGTAAACAAAGCTTTCCACTGTACCTTGGTACATGTGACAATAAATCAATCAATAAATCAATAATATTGGCTATTATAGAGTCATAGAGTCATAGAGATGTACAGCATGGAAACAGACCCTTCGGTCCAACCTGTCCATGCCAACCAGATATCTCAACCCAATCTAGTACCACCTGCCAGCACCCAGCCCAAATCCCTCCAAATCCTTCCTATTCATATACCCATCCAAATGCCTCTTAAATGTTGCAATTGCACCAGCCTCCACCACATCCTCTGGAAGCTCATTCCATACATGTACCATCCTTTGCGTGAAAGAATTGCCCCTTAGGTGTCTTTTATATCTTTCCCCTCTCACCCTAAACCTATGCCCTGCAGTTCTGGACTCCCCGACCCCAGGGAAAAGACTTTGTCTATTTATCCTATCTATGCTCCTCATAATTTTGTAAACCTCTATAAGGTCATCCCTCAACCTCCGATGCTCCAGGGAAAACAGCTCCAGCCTGTTCAGCCTCTCCCTATAGCTCGAATCCTCCAACCCTGGCAACATCCTTGTAAATCTTTTCTGAACCCTTTCAAGTTTCACAACATCTTTCCAATAGCAAGGAGACCAGAATTGCATACAATATTCCAACAGTAGCCTAACCAATGTCCTGTACAGCTGCAACATGACCTCCCAACTCCTGTACTCAATACTCTGACCAATAAAGGAAAGCATACCAAACACCTTCTTCACTATCCTATCTACCTGTGACTCCACTTTCAAGGAGCCAAGAACCTGCACTCCAAAGTCTCTTACAGGATACTGATTGAGGATGATCAGCCATGATCATAATGAATGGTGGTGCTGGCTCGAAGGGCAGAATGGCCTACTCCTCCACCTATTGTCTATTGTTTATTGTATTGGGTTGATGCTGAGCTTTGGAACAGACAAGTTTCTTTCTGTGTGTGAAACAGAAGGATGTGGGTGAAGACTGGAATTCTCTACATTGGGAATTCCTCAGATCCAGCATTGCTAACATCACTAATGGCGGTACACCTGGTGGTATGGGAGAACACCACTGACACAGAGGCTAAGGAATGACTAACTACCTCCCAAATTGTACAGAGTTACTGGCCAGATATGCTGTCCCAACCTCAGCTGGAATTTCCATATTGAATATTTTTTAACTGATTTCAATTTTATTTTTACCGTTTAGATAAAAACTACACTTCCTATTGTGTGTATCTTTTTCTTTAGATTTAACAATACTGCATATATGTTAAACAAACGAAAAATGTAATTACTGCAAGTCTGAAATAAAAACTGAACATTTTGGAAATGTTCAACAAATTAGTTAGTATCTGATGAAGCATTTAAGTAAAATGCCAACTTCTTAGGTACTGACTAAGCTGCTATTTAAATGCAATATCAATGTATGTTGGGGTGGAACACAGAGCTACACAAGAGCTACACAATGTATAATGGGGTACAGAAAGATTGTAAAGATATAGATGCAGATGATAGCAAATTCACTTGGGTTCAGATTGGCGTAGACAAATTGAACCAATTGGTCTTTTTCTGCAGTGTGCACTCAAGTTTTGACTTAAGTATGAAAGAAATAGTAAATAAAATGCGTTGCTCAATTTTGTTCAGCTTGTCATTTTTATACTGTTTGAAACTCCAATTGTTTCTTTTCCCATGGTTGCCTCAAGTGTGTTTTGTTTTGATGAAAGTGAAGTATAATGATCTGTCCATTTGATGAAATGCAGGCATAGACAGTTTCAAGTTGTTCTTGGAGCACATTCTCTTAAACAGAATGAGAAAAGTCAACAAATACTTCGGGTCAAGAAGCAGTATCCACATCCAGAATTTGACAATATAATTCCAGACAATGACATCATGCTACTTGAAGTATGAATTTTAATTATTTTGTTCCAATTCTTTTGTGGTGTTTCAAGCTTTTAATCTGGATAAAGAAGCATTTCATTTCATAGAAAAGTAACAGCTTTATGTGATCTAATTCTTAGAGTTAATTTAATCGATATAAATAATTGAGGTCTGCCAGTTTTATCAGTTAAGTTACAACAAACATTAAGATTCAGACACACAAAAAAAATTGTTTTGTGCTGTATTTTTTCATGCGTGAGAACTGATAATGAAGATTGGCAGCACTGAAAGGGCATCAAATTTGAACGTGATTATGTTACAGAAACACAGAACTTTTATAGAATGGAAGAGGCCATCAGGCTATCATGCCTGCACTGGCTCTTAAATGACCATCATTCCTTCATGCCAACATCAGCTTTTTCCTATAACCTTGCACGCTAACCATCCAATATCCATTTGGATGCTTCAATTAAACATGCTTCCTCCATATTTCCAGACAGTGCATTCTATACCCTACCTCCTTACTGGGTGAGAAAGATTTTTCTCATATCACCCTCACTTCTTTGACACATCACTTCAAATTTATGCCCTCTGATTCGTTTTACTTTATGAGTGAAACAATTTCTCCTATCCACTCCATCAAGTCCACACGTGATTTTGAAACCATATATCAAATCTCCTTTCAGCCTTCTCCTCTCCAAGAAGAACAGTACATGCCAAACTTCAGATCATGAATATATATTAGGAAAATACACTGGGGCGGCACGGTGGCTCAGTGGTTAGCGCTGCTGCCTCACAGCACGAAGGGCCTGTTTCCACACTGTAGGGAATCTAATCTAAAAAAAACAAGAATCTCAATGATGGCACTTGTGGAACTGCATCACAAACATTCCTCCAGCAGAAAAATATCCATTGATCATTAGTCTCTGTTTCCTATTACTTAGCCAATTTTGTATTCATGTTGCTACTGTACCATACTGTGACCTTCAACTTTACTCATAAATCTGTTGTGTGGTCCCATATCAAATGCCTCTGTGTATTTGTGGTGCACACAACAGCAACAGCTCCATGAATGACCTTTTCTGTTACCACTTCAGAAAATTCCAGCATTTTGTTAGAACTTCATGCCAACGTTTTCTAATCAATTCGCTTTTTTCCATGTGACTTTCAATTCTATCCTACATATTTGTTTCTACCAAAGTTGAAATTATTTGTCTGCAATCGCTGGAATTATCCTTACAACCTTTCTTGAAAAATTTACAATTCCCCAGTCTTCTCTAACTTCCCCCCAAAGTCAAGGGAAGAAGAAAAGATTATGGCCAGCACCATATATGTCAATATTATTGTTAACTTTGAATGATTCTCGAGACAAAGTTTTCTCCTCTGTCCCTGGCCTGGACAGCATCCACCACTTTTGTAAAGACAAATATAAAGTATTCATTTTATACCTCAGCCATGCCACCAGCCACCATTAATAAATCTTTTTGATTTCTAATTAGCCCTATTCCTCCTTTAAACACTCTTGTACTATTCATATGCCATAAAAGGCATTGGGACTCTATATTAGCTGCTAGTCTTTTCTCATAATCCCTCTTTGCTTCTTTTATTTGCTTTCTCAACTTTCCGTATGCCTCATGGTTTTCAATTGCATTTTCTATCTTACACCTGTCATAAGCACACTTTTTATTTCTCATATTAATTTCTACATCTTTGTCATCCAGGTATGTCTGTCAGCTCTAACAGGAGCACTATTTAGCACACATAGACAAGAATAACTGAAAAAGGGTCACTGGACTCAAAACGTTAACTCTGTTTATCTTTCCTACTTGCTGTCAGACGTGTTGAGTTTCTCCAGCACTTCCTGTTTTTGTTTTGGATCTCCAGCACCCGTAATAACTTGCTCACTAATGCACAGTGTGCGTTCCATCTAGACTACATGGGTCCACACCTTATTTGGTTTAAATCCAGTTAAGAGAGTAAAATAAGAGCCGAAAGTGATGAAACTGAGCAGATCTCACAGCATCAGTGGATAAATAAAGAGTTTTTGAGCCCAGTAATTATTTGTCAGTCTTTTCTAGTGCCTTGTTGATGCCAAGTGGTCTGTCCAATTTCTTCATTGAGACTTTTCAGCAATTTATATAATTTAGTGGCCATTTTTCAGGGCAGTCAAGCATTGACCACATTGCTATGGGTCTGGAGTCACATGTAGGCCAGACCGGGTGAAGATGACAGATTTACTTCTCTGAAGGACATTAGTGAACAAGTTAGACATTGTTAAGACTATCATGGGGTTTATGTGACACATCTGTCCCCTTTGAGATCTAGAGATATTCTCTCTGATTTCCCCAACCAAGATGGAATGATATCATCAAATTGCATGAAATTTAATGTGGTGTCAAAATTTAGAGCTTCCAGGAACATTACTAATGCAACAATGTCCAAAATAATTCTGGTGTTCTATGTTGTGTTTGGGTAACATTTTTTATTTCTCCACAATTTTCTTTATATTTTGATATTGTCTAAATATAATTTACAATGTTCAAGATATCATTATATGAATTTTGTGAATTGTTAATTGTTCTCTGGCTAATATACATAAATGATAGTTGGATTGCTTCAAATTTTAATTTTTATACATGATGAGGGAGTTAGAGAAGAGATCTGATTTAAGTTTCATGCTATTCTTGTACATGATCATTTATATTGATTTCTGTGTGATTTTGACAGTTTTTATAAATTGGCATAGATTAGATTACTTAGAGTGTAGAAACAGGCCTTTCGGCCCAACAAGTCCACACTGACCCGCCGGAGCGCAACCAACCCAGACCCATTCCCTTACATTTCACCCCTTCACCATGGGCAATTTAGCATGGCCAATTCACCTAACCTGCACATTTTTGAACTGTGGGAGGAAACCGGAGCACCCAGAGGAAACCCACGCAGACACGGGGAGAATGTGTAAACTCCACACAGTCAGTCACCTGAGGCGGGAATTGAACCCGGGTCTCTGGTACTGTGAGGCAACCACTGTGTCACCATGCCATCCATAGCTTAAAGAAACTGTAAGAAATTTAGTCAGCACAATAGGCAGTAAAGCAGTGTAAATGTTGTGCTCCCCTGGCAGCCATGTAGTTTGAAGAGAGTCCTTCTCAGTGCAATCAAAACAATCCTAACCACATTTGTATATTCTGACCAAGTCCCCGCATTGTCTTTTTCTTCATGCACCTACCCAATTTAATATTGAAGGGCGGAATATTTTCTGCATCAACAACTAAACCTGAAATTGTGAAACCTGTAGTTTCTCAGTCCCACAACTCTCTGTAAGCAAGTTCCACCAACCTTGCTTACTGATTTTTTTTTATGTTTAGCTTTTATTCTTTCAATTAGTAGAAAGACTGCTGCCTTTTATTTTGTTTGGTCCCTTCACAGCTCACCACTCCCTTCACAACATTTATTATAACCCACCCAATAATCTATCTAATAGAAGTGTCTTCATTTGTTAATTCCTTCATACTTCAAAAAATAATTTAGTTTTTGCGATGATTCTTGCACTAGGTAGTTGTGTAGCACTTGCTTCCCCATTGTCGCCCCTCTAAAGCCTTAACATACTTGCCACAGTGTGCAACACAATTCTGCTGTTCTCTAATCATAGTCTTATTATTGTTTTATATTGACTCATTATTAGCTCTTGGTTTTTAATTTTATACCTTGTGAGATAAAATTAGAATTTTATTAGTTTCATCTAACCTTTTCAGGGCCAAATTGGGGCCAAAGCCTTTAAAGTTCTGTGAACAAAATACTTCCACTCAATTCATAATTCCTACAATTTTTTTGAAACTCAACTGACATTGAATTCTATTGATCATTTTTTCCGTTATTCCTGCATACCATGTTTAGTTTTCTAAAAAAAGAATGATAGTATAGTCTATCTACTCCAAACCATGGGAATGTTCAAACCAAAGGGGAAAACAATTATAGGGCAGATTTCTTACAACTTGAAAATTTCACTCCTCCTTTGGAATAAAGTAATAGTACAAAACTCTCTTTACCTTTTGAAAATCATAAAATGCTAATTTATTGATATTGTACCACAGCTTTCCGGCAAAGCAAAGCTTAACAAATATGTGCAACTGCTTGAACTACCGAAAAATAACAGTGAAGATGTGAAACCTGGAACTCTCTGTACAGTGGCAGGATGGGGAGCAACAGCAAAATTAAAACCTCCATCCGAGACACTTCGAGAAGTGAAGCTAAGTGTAATAGATAGGAAAGAATGCAAAGTTAAGGATCGTTCTTCTAATTGTGAGCTTGTAATAACTAAGGATATGATCTGTGTTGGTGACAGCAAACACAAAAAAGACTCATACAAAGTGAGTATACTGTAGTAGCTGATATCATAGAGTCATAAGAATAAACTAATTGAAGTTTTACAGAATGGAAAGAAGTTCTTCCGTTCACCATGTGCATGCCAGTCATCAAACATTTATCTATTTTAATACCATTCCTGACCCTTAACTTTGCATGCTATGCCATTTCAGTGTTCATCTAAATACTTCTTCAATGCCTTGAACGTTGCCACCTCTACCACCCTTTTAGACAGTGAATTACTGATACCTAGTATCCTCTGGGTGAAAAACCTTTTCCTTCAATCCACTCTAAACCTGCTGCTCTTTACTTTGAAGCTGTGTTTCCTCGTTAAAGAATCATGAAGCTTTTGGAATTTGTGTAAGAAGCTGGTATTAAGTGCCATCTCCCACATAGTAAGCTGAGCAAAGAAAACAGTTTAAAACAGAAAGCCTTTCTAAAAGGCAGTCAACTTAAAGCTTATTAAAATGATAAAAGGCCATGGAATTAAGAGGAAAGTAAAGGATTGAATATGGAACGGTAATGTTATTTTGATGCTTTTCAGAGAAGTCATAGGGTGCAGCGATGGTTCCCCATGATTATTTTTGGATCCTTTACTGTTGTTACATTTCACATGACATCAACTCAGATGTAGGGAGTAGCATTATAAAGTTTTCAGAGAGTAAACTTGTAACCTATAATGATAAGGATGGTTCCAGAATACAGGAGGCCACAGGCAAGAAGTTAAAATGGACACAGAAATGGCAGATAGACTTCAATGGAGACTGCAGAGGAAAGTGAAGTTGAACACTTTGCGAAGACCAGAACAGAAAGAGATATTTTCTATAAGTGGTATGACTTTGAAAATTGTTGATAAGCAAAGGGACCTATGTGTTGATAATGTTTTTAAAAAATCAAATGGGTTACTTTTGTTTATAAACAGTGGCATAGAATGCAAAAGGAAAGAGATCAGGGTGAAATATTAATCATCATTGTTTAGAATTCTGCAGGAGAACTGAGGACATTTCTAGCACCAAAACTCAGGCATGATGCAAAAGATCAAGATGTTGAATAAAGGTTAACCAGGATGTTGTCAGGGATGAGACATTTCAGTTATGAGGAGAGATTGAAGTTAGGATGTTCTTCAGTGAACATAAGAGTGACCTCACCGTGGTTTTCAAGATAATGAGAGCTTTGATAGAAGACAAAATCAAAATCAAATGACACTGAGTGATAGTCCAACAGGTCTATTTTAAACTACAAGCTTTCTGAGCTCCCCTTCTTCCTCAGGCAGTTGAGGAAGGAGCCACGGCTCTGAAAGCTTGTGGCTTCAAATAAGCCTGTTGGATCTAACTCAGTGTCATTTGATTTTTGACTGTGTCCATCCCAGTCCAAAACATCTTTGATAGAGGAACCAAATTAAAGCTGTTCTCCATGGTGACATTTTTGCTCAATAGCAAGAATTCATGGATTCACAAGGATTAGCAATCAATCAAGAGAGAAGAAAATTTCTTTCATTTAATGATTTATCGATATGTGGAACATTGGAAAGTTACTGGAGGCAGATTCTATAAATCGTTTTAAAAAGGAGTTGGACTGTTGTTTAAGGATGGGGAAGTGACACGATTATCATAGAAAAGCAGGGATATGGGAGTCCAATTACCCATTCACAGGTATATCAAATCAACTGGCCTCTATTGTATTGTAAGATTCTGGGATTGTTTGAAGAGAAGTATCCATGATCCATTACAATTATTCACTTAGTTGTGTATATGTTTTAACATTCTTGTAATGCTTAGTGTGTGCATACATACTAAGCACAGTTCAACATGACATGAATACATTGCAGGAGAAAGTGAGGTCTGCAGATGCTGGAGATCAGAGCTGAAAATGTGTTGCTGGAAAAGCGCAGCAGGTCAGGCAGCATCCAGGGAACAGGAGAATCGACGTTTTGGACATAAGCCCGAAGAAGGGCTTATGCCCAAAACGTCGATTCTCCTGTTCCCTGGATGCTGCCTGACCTGCTGCACTTTTCCAGCAACACATTTTCAGGAATACATTGCAATCTAATCAGATTCAAATTTAGCCAATTCGACTTAATTATTGTATTTTGCATTTCTCTTTTTCCAGGGTGATTCAGGTGGTCCTTTAATTTGTAACAACAAGTACAAAGGCATTGTGTCGTATGGTCCTCCTGATCTAACCACCAAAGAGCCTGGGATTTACACTCGCATATCAAAGAAATATCTTGACTGGATTGCAAATATAATTGGTGTTGAAACTTCCAATATGACAGCTGAAGGTTTCTACTGAGTGTTGAGTCTCACTGCTACTTGATTTTGCTTTTATCAACTTGTCATTAAATTGCTTTGCTTCAGGAAGGACCTGCATTCTCTTTACTCATGCCTTTGCTGCACTGTACCACATTCAGGTATAATAAAACTGAAATGTGAAATTCTCAATATAAAATGCATCCCGTTTCATTAACTGAATCCTCAGACAAGAGTTGTGAGTTGTGAAAATGGGTCAAAGTGAAATAAGTAAATGAGGTTTTCAATTGAAATTTTAGTAATAGGTTTGGCCTGGTTTTTAATTAGATGCTGTGTCACCAAATATAGAATCTAATAGATTCTGTAAATCTCTGAGCTTTTGAACTGACATCCATCATATATCAGCAAATTGATTCATAATATGGGGGCTAAAAATCCTCCAAAAGCTTACAAGGCATTGAAAACCTCAAGACCATAAGTGATGTGAGATTCCAGATGGGAAGATAAGTTGGCACCAATTATTGTGTCTCCCTATCTTTACCAGTCCTACACCTACAGCTACCAGAGAAACAGTTATTCGCAGCAGAGGTAACTACAGTCCCAAAGTAATGAGCAGAAACAGCCACTGTCACTAGTTGGGATTGACTGATGGCAGGGAACATTCAACAAAACTTTGCAGGGTTTGGTGAATATGGGGCCATCTGTGTTGTGTCACACTGAGGGTCACAGATAGACAATGCAAATTACAACATACAAACATAGACATGAATGTGTCGATCATAGATATTGGGCTAATTTTTATGTTTTTTATTTTGGCTAAATCTAAGCTGTGCCTTTTTTTTTGGAGGGATTTCTGCCTCTTTTGCCAGAGATTCCCTCTGCTGGTCCTACACACATAAACCATTGACCAAGATGGGCAGAGTCAGTGATGGGCAAAAATGGAGTGTGCATGTTTGCTAGGCACTAGGATATTAATGGGACAAAATACATAAATCGATGATTTTCAAAGCCCAGCTAAATTTCATTTGCAATTGCTTCATTGTCCATTTGTTACAGTTGTAGAATAAGCGTGCTTAGGGGTCAGATTATGGTCAAAGGAGATTTACAACATGGTTCATGCAAATTGAACTTTGGCATATCAATCATAATAATGTTAGCAGCAATGACGTTACAAAATGCCAATGCTACCTGCAAGGGGATTCAGTAAGATCACAGTTTCCTGGGATCCTGTGTGATCGATTCTTCATCTTCATAATAAGTATAATGAGAGTCCTGTACTGAATTCAGTAAAGAGTTGATTGTCTGATGTGGGACTGTGAGAGACAAGATTGTGGAGAGCTGTGGGCTCTATCTTCTCGAAAGAAACATAAGAAATAGAGTAGGTCATTCAGCCCATCAAACCTGTTCCACCATTCCATGAGTTCATGGCTGATTATGGCCGAATTTCTGTGACCTTTGGCCAATACTTTTGCTTAAGGAAAAGTAATTGATCTCAGATTGAACATTAACAATGGAGACATTGAGAGAGCACTCAGCCAGAGTGGCAGCTTCACCAAGGCGCTGCACTTGCTAAACCTGAACATGGCTGGATGGTGGGGACATGGCCCTAGGCTATCCATGTGCAGCTTGTCTCACTGTAGGGCTGGTTGGTGTACCCAGTGCTTACCTACAGGTTGTGATTTGGAGATGCCGGTGTTGGACTGGGGTGTACAAAGTTAAAAATCACACAACACCAGGTTATAGTCCAACAGGTTTAACTGGAAGCACACTAGCTTTTGGAGTGCTGCTCCTTCATCAGGTGGCAGTGGAGGGCTCAATCCTAACACACAGAATTCATAACAAAAATTTACAGTGTGGTGTAACTGAAATTATACATTGAAAAATTGATTGTCTGTTAGAATACCGTGATAGTTTCACTTCTTTCATGTGTAAATCACAAAACCTTTTTTTAAAAAGTTGCATTCTCGGGTTAGCTGTTAACAATGGTGATAGCGAGACAATATGTTGAAGGTGTTGGCCCCTGTGTTCTCTGTCTATGGCGTGATGTTTAGATTGATTCTAAACATCATAGGGCCAGAAGTTTCCAGCAACAATTCTATTTCCTAAAAATGGAGAAATGCAGTGCTAACACAACCTCTGTATGCCTCGGGACACTGTGCTGGATGCTGAGGTGGTACCTGAGGGCTGTAGGAATGGGAGACCATCCTCTCCCTGTCTCTATGTGACTGGTCCCTTCCTGGGAGCAATGGGAGATCTGTGTCCCATAAATACATCAGAACAGTGACTGATGCCATCTGTGTAAGGTCAACTAGAACATTGCATTTCCAATGATGAGGTCAGTGCTGTATCCCAGGCAATAGGATTCAGGAATATAGCTGGCATCCCTCCAGGTCCTGGGCACCATCAGCTCTACACACGTGGCACTGAGAAGGGCTTATCATCGTGCTGCAGAATTCATTAATGGAAGGGTCTTCGTTCCATTAATGTTCAGGTGATCCTGTCATCCCTGTTACTATTTCCTGAAGGAGTGTGCCTGCTACCCTACTAGGGGCAGCATGGTGCCTCAGTGGTTAGCACTGCTGCCTCACAGCACCAGGGTCCCAGGTTCAATTCCAGCCTGAGGCGACTGTCTGTGTGGAGTTTGCACATTCTCCCCGTGTCTGCGTGGGTTTCCTCCGGGTGCTCCAGTTTCCTCCCACAGTCCAAAGATGTGCAGGTGAGGTGAATTGGCCATGCTAAATTGCCCATAGTGTTAGGTGTATTAGTCAGAGGGAGGTGGGTCTGGGTGGGTTACTCTTCGGAGGGTCGGTGTGGACTGGTTGGGCCGAAGGGCCTGTTTCCACACTGTAGGGAATCTAATCTAGATGCCATGACTCCTACATCCTGGAGTACTCTGCAGTGTTTTGAAAGTCCAGGTGCCTCACAAAACTGGTTACTGGAGGTCAAGGGCTACCCACAGCAAATATGGCTAATGGCACATTACACCACTCGCTGACTGATGAGGAGCACAGTCTGAGGTGAAGCAGGTTCGTGCAGGAACAAGGTATTGGGCTGTTGAGGACAGTGAGCTGCTTGGACTTGTCGGGAGGGGCTGGTGTCCCCCAGTATGGTCTGGACAGAGTGTGCTGCACCATCTTGGTGTACTGTGGCCTGCACCATTGGAGCAGGCAACAAAGCAAAGTTCTAGTTAGTGAGGAGCCGGGGAAGGGGCGCAGTATTCCAAATAGGACAAGGAGATTGGCATGGACTAAGCTCTCCTTGTCCATGGCCGAACTCAGCTGTATTGGATATTTCAAACCAGACAGAACCTGATTGACACCTTCATCCAGTCAATGAGAGTTGGGTGCAGCAGACAACAGCTCACTGTCAAATATTAGCTGGTCATGTATCTAAAATCTGGTTCACATGGTCAGGGTGAGACTCAGCTTCTAGGAATTTTGTTTGTGTTAACTTTTGCTTTCTGTGAACAGTAATTCATGTTTGGGATTGTCCAAGTGATTGCCTGTATGTGAATATTCCCCTCCTGGACAATAACAAGCCCTAGGCCAACAGTGGATTTATGGACTGGGTAGTGATGCCCTAGAGGGGGTAAGGATGGGATGTAGCTACTATCAGATCCAGTTGTGTAGTAATTGCAGAGTGACAAGTGTTCATATAAAAGAGAAATTTAGCCATGGACACTGTGGTTTTGTAGTTGATGCACCATGATTTGTTCATGACAGGCAATGTCAATCCTTGACCAAATGGACAGCAGTTTCTCAAATGTGGTGTGGGTAGAAGGTATTTTTTGGCAAAAATCACACCAGGCCTTGTACCTGAAATCCCTCCAAGAAGCTTAATGCAATGGTCGAAAACATGCAAGATTCAACCCAAAGATGCAAATATTTCTGTAGAACTGTGAGTCTTACTTCAGTGATAGGTAAGTTGTTGGAAGTGATTCTGTAATGGGATATTTTATCAATTTGGAGTGGCAAGGAATGATTAGCGACAGTCAACATGGTTTTGTGCGAGGGAAATAGTGTCTCACAAAGTTGATTGAGTTTTTCAAGGAAGTAACTGAAAAGTTATTGTTTACCATTAGAGATGCCCCAAATGAATCTACTCAGTTCATTAGCTTTGAGTTAATATTCAGACATAAAGTGAGACGGCCTTTGAAATTAATGAAAGAAATATTTACAGGACCAAAGTCAGAGATCTCACATTTGGATTATGTATCTAAGGTGAGAGAGAAATTAAATTGTGTTGGTGAATTATCTAAACACTACCTGAAAAGGGCACAACTTGGAATGAAGCAGGTGGCAGATAAAAACTCTAAAATTCAGACATTTTACTGTAGGGATGACATGTTAGTATTGTTAACAGTGGTAGGAGATCTTTTCAAAGCCAGGTTTAATGGTCCCAATCTAATTGAGAAAAAGTTGAGTCAGGTAAACTATCTGGTAAAGATGCCAGATAGAAAACAACTGTATTGGGTATGTCACATGAATACATCGAAATCTTACGATAATAGAGACAGAGAACTGGAGAAACAGGTGTTAGTTACTGCCCCACCAAGTGAGGAATCAAAGCCAGATGTCATGGAGTTTGAAGTGCATCAAAATACATTAAATAATGAGGAAGTGCTTGAGGAGTGGGATAGGTTAGTGAACCATCTGTCTGAAGGGCAAAGAATCCAGTTGAAAAGTTTGTTTCAGCAGTATAAAGACATATTCAGGAATAAGATGGCGAGGACTAATACTATTGTGCATGAGGTAAACCAAGGGAATGCTGTTCTGATAAAACAACTCCCCTACAGAATTAATCCTGTCATAGCCACACAGGTCCAGAAGGAAGTGGATCCGTGCTCAACAAAGATATCATCAAACCGAATCTGAGTGGAGTTCGCCAATCATGTTAGTTCCCGAACCTGATGGGACTCAATGATTTTGTGTGGACTATCAGAAGGTCAAGGCGGTAACAAAATCATCTCATACTCAATACCAAGATTGGAGGACTGTATAGAGAAAGTTGGACAAGCCACTTACATCACAATGTTGGCCTTACTACGTGGTTATTGGCAAGTACCTTTATCAGAGAAGGTGAAAGAAGTTTCTGCATTTGTAACCCTACTTGGGCTATATCAATTCAAAGTAATGCCCTTTGGAATGAAGAATGCACCAACCACATTCCAAAGACTCGTGAACAGAGCTGTGGCTGGGTTAACAAACAGTACAGTTTATCTGGATGATGTAGTGATCTTTAGCGATCATGGAAAGATCACTTGGTACAGTTGGCAGAGTTCTTTGAATGAATACAAGAAGCAAAACTGGTGATAAACTTAAAGAAAACAGAATTCATGAAGGCAGAGCTAATGTTCTTGAGATATAACATCGGTCATGGAAGGTTGACCCCAAGGAATGTGCAGACAAGGGCCATCAAAACATTTCCATGACCAACCGCAAAGAAAGAGGTGCATCAATGTTTGGGACTAAGTGGATCCTACCGGAAGTTTGTTTTGAATTTCAGCAGCGTGGTAGCACCTCTGACGGATTTACTGAAGAAAAACACAAAACTTTGCTGGAAAGAACAATGCCAGGAGGTATTTGAGAATTTCACAGCAGTATTAACCACCACACCAGTTTTAGCTGCACAAATTTTTGAAGCCCTTCAAAGTTGCAATTGATGCTAGCAATATAGGAGTTGGAACTGTACTACTACAGGAAGATGATGACGGAATTGAATGGCCAATTGACTACATTTCAAAGAAACTCAACACTCACTAGAGAAAATACTCTACCATCGAAAAGGAATTGTTGAGATTGGTACTGGTCTTACAACATTTTAATGTTTATGTGATGAACAATGTGTCCGAAACGGTTGTGAACACGGATCACAATCCTCTTACATTCCTGCAAAGATTTAAAGATAAAAATATGAGACTATTTTGTTGAGTCTTATGTTACAGACATTTAATACACAAATTGTACAAGTTGTGGGTCGTAAAAATGTGATAGCAGATGCTGACACTATGGGAAGGGGACCCTCCCTCCACTGCTGACACTCTGGGAAAGGGAACAATCCAACTGCTGACACTACAGGAAGGGGACCACTCCCTCCACTGACATTCCAGGAAAAGGATTGCTCCCACTGGTAACACTCCGATAAAGGGACCTTTCCCACTGCAAACACTCCAGGAAAGGGACTGTTCCCACTGCTGACACGCCGGGAAAGGGACTGCTCCTACTGCTAACACTCCGGGAAAGGAACCGCTCCCACCACTGACACTCTGGGAACGGGACCACTCCCTCCTCTGCTAACACTCTGGGAAGGGGATTGCTCCCACTGCTGACACTCCAGGAAGGGGATCGCTCCCCCCACTGCTGACATGCCAGGAGTGAGACTGATGCCAGCAAGAAGGAAAAAAACAAGAAAAAAAGAAGCAAAAGTAAATGAAAGAGAGAGAAAGAAGAAAGGCAGATGGAAGCAGATAGGTCCCTGGCTCAGAACAAAGGCACGAGTATGACTACTCCACTGCCACCATTTTGGAACAAGCCTGGTGTCCCAATTAATGGCTGCTTCCTGGCATTGATGTTTCTGAATGCAGGAACAATTAGCAAAGGAGTGATGACATCACTGCCATGGTGGCAATGTGCTTCCTGGATCATCAATTGGAGCAAGGGAACCTTATAATGGCCGTCACTCCCTCATTAAACACCCCAAAATGTCACCTCCCCAAGGTGGTGTCCAATCTAAAGGATAATTAGGGATGGATAAAAAATGCCTGGCCAACAATGCTCACATGCCCTGAACCAATAATAAAATGCAAATTGGTATTGCTCTAAATCCCCACTGAAACCAATCATGTTGAAAAAGAACGCCATTTCCCAACACCAATAGGAACAGACAATAACAAGATTGCAAGTTTTATCACTTTTACTGTAACATACAAATGAAAACTGATGAAAAACAAATATCACATATCTAGAACCTAATACATCAAACTAAGAAATAGATGAATTTTGCATTAGCTAACTAATGCAATAAGAATATGCTTTACAAAACACTTTCACAGATCGCTTTCCTTCTGGCAGATATGTAGAATTATAAGAATAGTTTCATAGTTTCTCCCAGCTCACCAATTGTTCCATTTCTCTGTCATAGAATCATAGAAATGTACAGCACAGAAACAGACCCTTCAGTCCCACTCGTCCATGCCAACCAGGTATCCTAAAATACTATAGTCCCATTTGCCAGCACATGGCCAATATCGCTCTAAGCCCTTCCCATTCATATACCCATCCAGATGTTGTAAATGTTGTAATTGTACCAGCCTCCACCACTTCCTCTGACAGTTCATTCTATACAAGCACAATCCCCTTTTGCGTGATGTCAGGTTGAAAACTCTAGTATCCTTTGATAATTGCTCTAGTCAGCTTGATATTTCTAATCCAATTATTCAAAGTATTGCACACATCTACAGTTAGGAACATAGAAACAGGAGGAGATTATTCAGCCCATCAAGCCTGCTACACCATTCAGTTAGATCATCCTGACCATCGACGTCAATGCTGCTTTGCTGCACTCTCTCCATATCATTCGTGCACAATGATTGAGCTTCCATAATTGTCTACAATAGAGAAAGTCCTCCTCACTTTCTGCGCAAAAGTAATATGATTGAAAATGTTTGCTTTAAAGGGAACATTACACTTAGATAAATGCATGCATAATTTCTTTTCTAATTATCTTTAAATTCTTACAAAATGCAGCTACTGCAACAACTGAAATCAACATTGCATGCATGGTATGCACATCACTGATCTTTAGCACAGCCCAAACTGCTGTTACAGAATACTGTGAAGCTGGAAGCTGCGACCATGCATTCAGAAACAAATTTGACCTAATCAACAGCTTGATTACTTGAAGTTCATTCAAATTTCAATGTGTAGACATGATGATCATATGTTAGAGGTGATAAACTGAAGTTATGAAACTGCAGTAAGTTTAGAAACGGTGCACACATGAATCATATTCCAAGTTCCTGATTTGCCTTTATAATTAAAATTAAAACAACATCCTAGCTCATGTGCTTGGTAGATTTGCACTGCAATGATTTTGCAGGTGCTAACCCATGTATAGATGTATAGGCATCATTGAGTTTGTTGTACTAAAAGTGTGAACAGGTACTCAAAAAAATATTAACAAAGCAATGAAAAGTGGAAACTGAAACGAATGTTGTGAAGAGGATTTTATCTTGAACCACATTTATTGCAAGAGTCACACATGAGAAAGGCAGACATTGTACATTTGGTGGGTTTCTTAAAAAATGGCAAGTTTATCGTCAGGCAGCATTGAAAACCACATGCTACAACACATCATGTTGCAGTTTAACTAAGTGTTATTGTAGAGAGTGTAAATCATTGCGAACAAATGCATTGAGGTTTTTCAAATAAAGGCAACTCATTTCCCTCCTTTAGTGCCAGACATAAAGTATTTTCTGCATCTGTTTAAAGGTTTTTCTGTTTTGAATTTTCTGAAAAATGGTGTGAGGTGACCGAATAACTGATAACTACTTTGTTGATAGTGGTCATGTTTTGGGCGTCAAATGATGAGTTGTTCACTAAAGAATTCCTAGCATCTGACCTGCTCTTGTAGCCACAGTATTCATATGGTTGGTTCAGTTCAATTTCTGCTCAGTAAGAACCCCTAAGTTAATAGTGGGGCAATTCAGCCATGGCAATGCCATAGAAAATTCATGGGCAATGGCTGATGATTCTGTGACAAAAAGATTACTTGTGATTTACCATTCCAAGCCTGTTGTTGACCAGGTCTTGCAACATTTGAACATGGCCTGCTTCAGTACCTGAAGGATCCTGAATGATGCTGAGCATTATGTAATCATCAGAAAAAATCCCCACTCCTGACCATATGATGGAGGGAAGGTCATTGATGAAGCAGCAGAAGATGGTTGGGTCTAGATCATTACCCTGAAGAACTCTTGCAGAGGTGTCCTGGAGCTGAGATGACCAACCTCCAACAACCACATCCATTTCCCTAAGTGCCAGGTATAACTCCAGCCAGCAAAGTGATTCTCAATAAATTCCAGTTTTGTCAGGTCCTTGAAATCACAATCTATTAGCTGGGATTTTGACATCAAGGGCAGTCACTTTTACCTCATCTCTTTGCTTTTTTTTCTAGGTTTGAATCAATGCTCCAAGGAGGTCAGGAGCTGAGTAAGTCTGTTGAATCCAAACTGAATGTCAGTGAGTAGGATATCATTGAGTAAGTGCAACTTAACACCTGACCTCTTCCATCATTTTACCAATGAATGAGAGTAAACGAATGTAGAGGTGTTGTCCATGGTCAATTTGCACTACATTTTGTGTATAAAACATGCCTTGGCAATTTTGGTGTTTAGATTAGATTAGATTACTTACACCTTCGGCCCAACAAGTCCACACCGACCCTCCGAAGAGCAACCCACCCAGACCCATTCCCCTACATTTACCCCATTTTCTGTCTGTATTTAGGATAAAATCTTCCACGATAATTTCTGTACACTATTGACAACCTACCATTCTATACTCCCTGGTACATGGTCTTAAAGTGTGGTTGCTGTTAGGGAACTTGTACACAACTTTCATGAGTGACCTCTTGCCTTAATCAGTCTCTCGTCTACCCAGATAGCTTCTATATCCCATTTCCTGAATTTTGGTCTTCCCTCTGTATTGTACTCACATCATGTTTTATTAACAGAGCCATTCTTCCACCTATTTCTAGTTCAATATTACATACGTTTTAATATTTAGGTCTCCATTTAGGCCAACCTATAGCCTACTATTGTAGTTTAAAATTGTGGTTCATCTAACATACAATTTTCAAAAGAAATAAAGGCAAGACTTCCTCAATAAGTATCGCAATTCAATATTTTATATAGCTATCATAGAATCGCTACAGTGCAGAAACAGGCCATTCGGCCCATCAAGTCCAATCAAGAACAAAAAGCTAATCAATTAACAACCGAGTAACTACTGCCAATTGTCATAACAAAACCAACCAGGTTCACTGATTTCTTTTTGGAAACGAAATCTGGCATCCTTATCTGGTCTGGCCTGCAAGTAACTGCAGACCCACAGTACTCTGGTTACTCTTATCTGCCTTGTTATTAATTCAAGATGCTCAATAAATGCTGAACTAGCCAACAATGCCCACACTCCATGAACAATATTATTTTTAAAAAGCACTTACATCACATATCCTTATCAATAAACAGGTTCCACTGATATCCCTTTCATACTTTCATTAGCTCCAGGATATTTGTTATCACTGTCAGCCTTACTATCAATATTCCCTCTAAGGTGCACAACTCTGTCTGAGCAACCAGTGCAAAGTTCCATGTATGGTGATCGGCATCTAGTTCCTGTCATGTATGGACCTTGGAAGCCTGTGCAACCAGAGAGAAGATGAGACAGAACACTGCTAACAATGTCTCTTACCGACTTCCTTATCACCCTGTGACTGTTGATCAAACTGATAAGGTTGTTCAGTTTTCCAACCTTACATCCTGACTTTGGTTCCCACAGAATTGGCTACATTTCCCAATGTGCTTAGGAAAGGGGCTCATAGCTACATAGGTCTATTCTGAGCTATTGTTATACATTTAAATAGGAAACTTAATCAATTGTCTCATTAATTAAGGAAAACCAGGATTAGTGCAAATCATTTTTCATTAAAATGCTTGAGTTTTTGATTAGGATTGATGGAGAGGATTGATGTTAATACTGTTGATGTGATGAATAAGGAACTCCAAGAGGCATTTAATAAGGCATCACACTGCAGATTTTGAGCTAAACTACAGTTCATGGAATAAAAAGGACAGTCACAAAATGAATATAAAAACTGGCTGAATTACAGAAAACGGATCACTGCATTTTGGACTGGAGGTTTGCAACGGAGTTTCCAGATGTCACTGTTAGGAGCCTGTTTTTCCAGATCTAAACCAATGACTTAGACCGTCTTGGAGGCCCTTGTATATTACATCAACAGTATTAACATCAATCCTCTCCAACAATCCTATTCAAAAACTCAAGCATGTTAATGAAAAATGATTTGCACGAATCCTGGTTTTCCTTAATTAACATGGATTCCTAAACTGTTTGAAGTGAGACAATTGATTAAGTTTGCTATTTAAATGTACAACAATAGCTTAGAATAGACCTATGTAGCTATGATTCTGGATCAGTGGTGCTGGAAGAGCACAGCAATTCAGGCAGCATCCGAGGAGCTTCTAAATCGACGTTTCGGGCAAAAGCCCTTCATCAGGAATAAAGGCAGAGAGCCTGAAGCGTGGAGAGATAAGCTGGAGGAGGTTGGGGTGGGGATAGAGTAGCACAGAGTACAATAGGTCAGTGGGGGAGGAGATGAAGGTGATAGGTCAGGGAGGAGAGGGTGGAGTGGATAGGTGGAAAAGGAGCTGGACAGGTCGGACAAGTCCGGACAAGTCAAGGGGACAGTGTTGCTGGAGGTTAGAAACTAGGATGAGGTGGGGGAAGGGGAAATGAGGAAGCTGTTGAAATCCACATTGATGCCCTGGGGTTGAAGTGTTCCGAGGCGGAAGATGAGGCGTTCTTCTTCCATGAGTCTGGT
>NC_057710.1:68417294-68423853 GCF_004010195.1 Chiloscyllium plagiosum
CCCTTCCCCCACCTCATCCTAGTTTCTAACCTCCAGCAACACTGTCCCCTTGACTTGTCCGGACTTGTCCGACCTGTCCAGCTCCTTTTCCACCTATCCACTCCACCCTCTCCTCCCTGACCTATCACCTTCATCTCCTCCCCCACTGACCTATTGTACTCTATGCTACTCTATCCCCACCCCAACCCTCCTCCAGCTTATCTCTCCACGCTTCAGGCTCTCTGCCTTTATTCCTGATGAAGGGCTTTTGCCCGAAACATCGATTTCGAAGCTCCTTGGATGCTGCCTGAATTGCTGTGCTCTTTCAGCACCACTGATCCAGAATCTGGTTTCCAGCATCTGCAGTCATTGTTTTTACCTCTATGTAGCTATGAGCCCCTTTCCTAAGCACATTGGGAAATGTAGCCAATTCTGTGGGAACCCAACTAAGGATGTAAGTTTGGAAAACTGAACAATCTTTTCAGTTTGATCAGACATTTCTCTCTGATATATGCGATTATGCATGCTTTCTGAGACACTTCACAATTTGTCGTGAATTTTGATTAGAAATGTTCAATTTTCCTCTTACATCTTTCGATAATTTTATTTGAGGCATTTATTTTTTCAAGGTTCTTCAGGTAACTAAGTTGACATCCCTGGCTGTCAATATAGTTAAGCAGTAATTTTAAAGAAGCTGCTGTGAGTTACTGCTGTGCATGTGCATCTTGAAACAATTCGTCCAATTGATAAAGGAAGTGAATTTTGAAATTAGTGGAAGTGGTGTCAGTCAAGTGGTGTTTTTACCTCGAATGATATTGAACTTTGATTGTTACCAGAGCTGCACCTATCTAGTCAAGAAACATGGATACTGTGCAAGTGCCAGGTAATGATGACACTGTTGTCTCATAGTGGCAGGGACCTCGGTTTGATTTCACCTTCAGGTAACTGTCCGTGTAAAATTTACATATTCTCCCCAATTCATCCAGGTGCTCCAGTTTCCTCCCTCAGTCCAAAGATGTGCAGGATAGGTGGGTTGGCCATGCTACATTGCTCATCGTGTCCAGAGATGTGAAGGCTAGGTGGATTAGTGATGATTCAGGGTTACAAGGATAGGGTAGCTGGGTGAGATGCTTTCAGAGGGTAAGTATGAATTTGATGGATGGAATCGCATGCAACCACACTGGAGTGATTTTCTTATCTTCATCAAGAAAGAGTCTAACCATTGCTCCTTGACAGGTTGATGGCATCACCTACACTCAATTCTCCCACTATCAACTTCCTGGCATTACCACTGATCAGGATCTGAACTGGCCTTCTGTATAAATATAGTGGCTATAAGATTAGGTTAGAGGCTAGGAATCCTTCAATGCATAACTCATCTCCGAACTCCCATGAACATTTCCACTATCAGACATGTGATGGAATAGTCCCCATTTGCTGGCACAGGCACAGCTCCAACAGCAATCAAGAAACTTCACGCCATCCAAGACAAAACAAGCCATTTGATTGTCACTACATCTGCAAGCATTCACTCCTGCCACCAACAACACATAGTAGCAGCAACATGTATCATCATGCTTCAGTACAGAAGTTCACCAGTTGAGACAGCACTTTCACAACCAATAACCACTATTATCTAGAAGGACAAGGGCAGCAGATACATGGGAACACCCACATCTACAGTTCCTCTGTAAGCCACTCACCATTCAGACCTGGAAATATTTTGACATTCCTTCTGTGTCACTGGGTCAAATCCTGGAATTCTCTCCCTACCAATATTGTAGGTCTACCCACAGCACATGGATTGCAAAGGATTAAGAAGGAAGATCACCACCATCTTCTCTAGACATGGGCAATAAATGTTGAGCCAGTGAGTTGCGCCAACATCCCATGAATGAATTTTTATAAATCTCCATTTCTGACCTTATCATGGAGAAAATGTTGTTAATAAAACAATTGAAGATGGTTGGGGTTAGGACACAACCCTGGGGAACTCTGATATTGATGGCTTGCACTAAGACAATATGCCTTCAAAAATGATAATCATTTGCTTTTGCATTAAATGTGGCTGCAGCTTGAAAATTTACCCCTGACAACGCTGATGTTAATTTTAACTGAAGTTCCTTGGTGTCACACTCAGTCAAATGCTGCCTTGATATCAAGGGCAGTTACTGTCACCTAAATTTCCTTATCATGCTTTAGTTATGTTACAATTCTATAAAACTATATCGCATTTAAACATACCTTAGAAGTGAGTATGACAGGGATCCTATTTAAAGATGTATTCATCATCATTTAGTGCCCATTTCTTTGATTTAATAACCTCACAATATCTATTTTTAAAATACAGATCATGGTGTGGAAATTATTGGAGGTTATAAAGTTAAACCCCATTCAAAACCTTATATGGTCTCTATCCAAAATTACAATCATGAAACAAAACATTATGAACATCATTGTGGAGGGGCTTTGATCAGTCCCAAATGGATACTGACAGCAGCACATTGTAAAATGTAAGTTGACATGTGCATGTGTATAAATGAAGTATTATTATGATTATTGACTTACATTTATAAATTGCATGTCTCTCACACCCAGACCACATCAATTACTTCTACGAATTTACTTTCATCGATGATCTTACTGATAGATGACAAAACATGATATGGCTCTTTAATGTGAGCATGATTTAATTTGATAAGTCTGTCATCAAAAATTCATGATAACTCAAAATCATGTCTTCAACAATATCTTTGTCCCCGTCTGTGTGTGCACTAATAAGCTTGCTGGATCATTGATTTGTATAGATTTAAAAAGAACAAATACTATTCCAATGATGACATATTAATTATTTTGCTGTATTTTTACATATCAACATTATCAGAAATGTGATTATTTTCCTAATATTCTGATAAACTTACAGTTTGTACAAAATAACCATTGCACATACTAGGTATAACTTGCATGAATAATGGCTTGGTGATACCAACATCAAGTCCACTTAACAAAGTGAAGTATGTTCATAATTATTCACTGAGTCTGCTTTCATGAATATGGCCCTTGTTACTGGAGCCTTACACTGCAGCTACAAGGATCAACGAAATCACCAATAGAAGCTTTTTCACCATAGCAGGTAGTTAGCAAATGGCCAGGACTGAACCATACATAATGGAACACAACTTGGGCAATACTTGTTGGGATTGTGCTTATAGAAACAGAAATTAACTTGGGATCAGTATATATTGAGTTTGGTATGGTATTAATGTTGAGCTTTGGAATGGGCAGGAACATCAGCTGTTTCTTTCAGTGCCTGTGGAAAGTGGAAGATGTGGGCTAAGACTGAGATCCTCTATATTGGGAATTTCTCAGATCCAGCATTGCTAACATCATTGACAGGGGTACACCTGGTGGTGTGGGAGAACACCAGTGACACTGAGGCTAAGGATTGGCCAACTACCTCACACATTTTGCAGGGTGACAGGTCAGATATGCTCTCCCAACTAGATTTTCCACATTGAATATTTTTCAACTGTTTTCAATTTTATTTTCACTGCCTAGATAAGCATCACAGTGGTGACTTGGTGATTCAGTGGTTAGCTCTGCTGTCTCACAACACCAGGGACACAGATTCAATGTGTGTGTGGAGTTTGCACATTCTCCCTGTTCTGTGTGGGTTTCCTCTGGGTGCTCTGGTTTCCTCCTACCATCCAAAGATGTGCAGATTAGGTCAATTGGCCATGTAAATTGCCCTGCACTGTCCAGGCTTTGCAGGTTAAGTGGATTAGACATAGGACATGCAGGGTTTTAGGGATTGGATTGGGTCTGGATGGGATATTCCTCTGAGGGGCAGTGTGAACTCCATGGGCTGAATGACCTGCTTCACATTATAGAGATTCTATGAAAAGCCATACTTCCCATTGTGTGTATGTTTTTCATTGTAATTTACATGCTGCATATATGCTAAGCTAAAGGAAAAATGTAATTACTGGACGTTTGAAGAAAAAAAACAACATTCTGGAAGCGGTCTGAAGAAGCATTTCAATAAGATGCCAATTTTTCAGGTACTGACTGAGCTGCAATTTAAATGCAACATTAATGTACATTGGTATGGAACACAGGTGACAGACATGTATAATTGGTTACAGAAAAAGTGCAAAGATATAGTATAGATTGTAGCAAATTCTTGGCATAGACAGGTTGAACCAAATGGTCTTTGTCTGCATTGTACGTTCAAGTTTTGACTTCGGTATGAAATGAATAGTAAATATTACGTGTTGCTCCAGCTTGTTATTCTTACACTGTTTTAAATCTCGGTTGTTTCTTTTCTCATGATTGCCTCAAACTTGGTTTTTTTTACGAAAATGAGGAATAATTATCTGTCCGTCTGATGAAATGCAGGGAAGGACCTCTTCAAGTCGTTCTTGGAGCACATTCTCTTTCACAGAATGAGAAAAGTCAGCAAAAACTGCAGATTAAGAAGCCACACCCCCATCCACAGTATAACAACAAAACTATAGAAAACGATATCATGTTACTCAAAGTATGAATTTTAATTACATTGTTCCATTTCTTGTGTGGTGTTCCAAGCTATTAATTTAGATAAATAAGTATTTTATTTCGTAGAGAAGTAACAGCTTTATGTGTTCAATTTCTTAGAGTTAATTTAACAGATATAAATTTATTGAAGTCTGCCAGTTTTATCAATTAAGGTACAGCAAACATTAAGATTCAGACACATGGAAGAATACAGTTTTTGTGCTGTATTTCTTCAGGTGTGAGAACTAATAATGAGTCTGCCTGGTTTTGAAGGGAAATCAAATTTGAACATGATTGTGTCACAGAAACACAGAACTTTTATGGAATGGAAGAGACCATTCAACCCATTGAGCCTGCACTGGCTCTCAAACAACTATCATTACTTGGAGCCAATCATCTGTTTTTTCCCCTATCCTTACACACTAACCATCTGATATCCATTTGAATAGAATCATAGAGTCATACAGTACAGAAACAGACCCTTTGGTCCAACCAGTCCATGCAGAACAAAATTCCAAACTAAATTAGTTCCACCTACTTGCTCCTGGCCTATATTCCTCCAAATCTTTCTTATTCATGTACTTATCCAAATGTCTTTTAAATGTTGTAATTGTATCCACATCCATCACTTCCTCAGGAAATTCATTCCACATGCAAATCACTCTCTGTGCAAAACATTTGCCCTTCATGCCTTTTCTCAACCTCTCTCTTCTCACCTTAAAAATATATCCTCTAAGTCTTGAAATCCCCCAATCTAGGGAAAAAAATAACGACCACTAACCCTGGATGTACATTAGCTCGCTGAGCTGGAAGGTTCATTTTCAGATGTTTCATCACTATACTAGGTAACATCATCAGTGAGTCTCCGGTGAAGTATTAGTGTCAGTGACCCACTTTCTATTTATGTGTTTAGATTTCTTAGGGTTAGTGATGTCATTTCCTGTTCTTTTACTCAGAGTGGAATCCAAGTTAATGTGTTTGTTGATAGAGTTGCGGTTGGAATGCTTCTAGGAATTCTCATGCATCTCTCTGTTTGGCTTGTCCTAGGGTGGATGAATTGTCCCAGTCGAAGTGGTTTCCTCCCTCATCTGTATGTCAGGATACTAGTGAGAGAGGGTCGTGTCTTTTTGTGGCTAGTTGGCGTTCATGTATCCTGGTGGCTAGTTTTCTGCTTGTTTATCCAATGTAGTATTTGTTACAATTCTTGCACAGCATTTTGTCAATGAATTTAGTTTTGCTTGTTGTCTGTATGGGGTCTTTCGAGTTCATTAGCTACTATTTTAGTGTGCTGGTTAGTTTGTGGACTACCATGATGCCAATAGGTCTGAGTAGTCTGGCAGTCATTTCTGAGATGTGTTTGATGTAGGGGAGAGTTGCTAGGGTTTCTGAATGCATTTTGTCTGTTTGTTTGGGTTTGTTGCTGAGAAATCAGTGGACTGTGTTCATTGGGCACCCGTTCATAGAGAGGAGCTGGTCCTGCACATAAGGAAAAATAATCAGAGGGTATAGACCTAATGTGATGTGCAAAACAAGCGAAGGTGAAGTGAGAGAAATGCTTTTCACACAGCAAGAAGTTAGGGTATAGAATGTACTGCCTGGAAATGTGGTGAAGGCATGTTCAATTGAAGCATTGTACAACAAATAGATGTAGGAGTTATCCCATTAGTGGTAGGGTCTTCACTAATTGGGCAAACAGGCAGAAAACTGGCCACCAGGATACATGGACATCAACTAGCCACAAAAAGACATGACCGACTCTCACTTATATCCTTACATACAGATGAAGATGGACACAACTTCAACTGTACATGGGAAATCATGTCTCACAAACTTGATTGAGTTTTTTGAAGAAGTAACAAAGATGATTGATGAGGGCAGAGCAGTAGATGTGATCTATATGGATTTCAGTAAGGCGCTCAACAAGGTTCCCCATGGGAGACTGATTAGCAAGGTTAGATCTCACGGAATACAGGGAGAACGAGCCATTTGGATACAGAACTAGCTCAAAGGTAGAAGACAGAGGGTGGTGGTGGAGGGTTGTTTT
>NC_057710.1:68424627-68442779 GCF_004010195.1 Chiloscyllium plagiosum
AGGCCACTGTTGGAATATTGCGTGCAATTCTGGTCTCCTTCCTATCAGAAAGATGTTGTGAAACTTGAAAGGGTTCAGAAAAGATTTACAAGGATGTTGCCAGGTTTGGACGATTTGAGCTACAGGGAGAGGCTGAACAGGCTGGGGCTGTTTTCCCTGGAGCGTTGGAGGCTGAGGGGTGAACTTATAGAGGTTTACAAAATTATGAGGGGCATCGATAGTATAAATAGGCATAGTCTTTTCCCTGGGGTCGGGGAGTCCAGAACTAGAGGGCATAGGTTTAGAATGAGAGGGGAAATATATAAAAGAGACCTCAGGGGCAACCTTTTCATGCAGAAGGTGGTATGTGTATGGAATGAGCTGCCAGAGGAAGTGGTGGAGGCTGGTACAATTGCAACATTTAATAGGCATTTTGATGGGTATATGAATAGGAAGGGTTTGGGGGGATATGGGCCGGTGGGAGGTGGGACTAGATTGGGTTGAGATATCTGGTCAGCATGGACAGTTTGGACCAAAGGGTCTGTTTCCATCTGTATACCTCTATGGCTCTATGACTGGGACAACATATCCATCCTAGGACAAGCCAAACAGAGACACATATGACGATTCCTAGAAGCATGACATTCCAACAAGAACTCTATCAGCAAACACATTGACTTGGACCCTATTTACCACCCTCTGAGAAAAAAAACAGAAAGTAACATCACCACAGGAACTGACGTTACCACGGGAAATGATGCCACCAACCCAAGGAAACCTAAACACATAAATTGAAAGCGGGTCACTAACAACAGTGCTTCACCGAAGGCTCACTGATGATGTTATCTAGTATGGTGACAAAACATCTGAAAACAAACCTTCCAGCTCAGCCAGCAAACTTATATCCAGAACCTCAACTTGAGTTACAAACCTTCTCAAAACTTGCTACCATTAACTCTATCTGTATCCTTTATTATTTTATAAATTTCCATAAGGTCACCTCTCAAATCCCTATGCTCCAGTGAACAAAGTCCCAGCCTATCCAGCCTTTCTTTATAACTTAAATCTTCCATCCCAGCACCATCCTGATATATCTCTTCTGACCTTTCTCCAGTTTAATAATATCCTTCCTCTAACTGAGTGGACAGAGACACCCAGGTCCCTCTGTTCCTGCAGCTCATTTAGAATTCTACCCTCCATTTTATCTTGTATACAGTATTCCAGAAAAGGCCTCAGCAATGCCCTGTACAACCTCAACAACACTTTCCAACTCCTATACTAAAGGACTGAGCAGTGAAGACAAGCATGCTAAATGTCTTATTAATTGCCCTGTCTGTATCTGGTGCAAAGTTCAAAGAATTCTGTACCTGAACGCTTCTGTCCCTCTCATCTACAACATTACCCAAGGCCCTGTCATTAATAGTATAAGTCCGACCCTTATTTGTTGTAAAATGCTTCAATTGAACATGCCTCCACCATAAATCCAGGCAGTACATTCTACATACTAACTTCTTACTGTTTGAAAAACATTTCTCTCACCTCACCTTCACTTCTTTTGCATATCACTTTACATCTATACCCTCTGATAATTATTTCTTTACGTGCAGTAACAGTTCCTCCCTATCTACTCTATCAAGCCCACTCATAATATTGAAAACATGTATCAAATCTCCTCTTAGCCTTCTTCTCTCCAAGAAGAATAGTTCCAACTTCATCAAATGACCCTCAAAATTGAAGTTTTTCATTCCTGCGACTATATTTGTAAATTCCATCTGCACTGTCTTTCCAACCTATCCACATCATTCCTATAATGTGGTACCCACAACTATAGACAATAGTGCAGTTGAAGTCTAACAAAGATGCCTTTATCAAAATTCGATATCACATCCTTGTTCTTGTGTTCTATGTGCCTCTTGTAATAAACCCAAAGATGCTTTATGATTTACTAACTGCTTTCTCCACCTGTCCTGCCATCTTCAGTGAACTGTGGACAGAGACACCCAGGTTCCTCTGTTCCTGCAGCTCATTTAGAATTCTACCCTTCATTTTATCTTGTCTTGCAATGTTCTTCCTGCCAAAGTCCATTACCTCATGCATTTACATTAAACCTCATCTTCCACTCTACCAAATTGTGCTTTTGGAGTTTGACATTGTCCTCCTCACAAGTTACAATCCTTTCAAGTTCCACATCCACTTACATGCCAATATACAGATCAGGAATATATATCAGGAATATACAGATCAGGAATATATATCAGGAACATAGATCAGGATCCCTGTGGAACTCCACTACGGACCTTCCTCTGGCCTGAAAAAAATCCATTGATCATTGCTTTCTGTTTCCAATTACCGAGCTAATTTTGAACTCTTGTTGCTATGTTCATTTTATATCATGACTACTTCACTTATAAATCTGCTGTGTGGCACTGTATCAAATGCCTTCTGGGAGTTCATGTACACCACATATATAGCATCTGATCTTTTCTGTTACCACTTCAGAAAAATCAAGCAAATAACCTAAACCTGATGTCCTTTTTAGAATGTCATGCTGACCTTTTCTAATCAATCCACTTTTTTCCATGTGACTATTAATTCTAACCTAAATAAATGTTTCTACCAAAGTTGAATTGACTGGTCTGCACTTGCTGGGATTACCCTTGCAATCACACTTGAATAATGCTGTATGGTGGAAGCTGATACGATTATAACACTCAAAAGGCATTTGGATATGTGTATGTTAATAGGAAGAGTTTAGAGGGATGTAGGCCAAATGCTGGCAAATGGGACTAGATTTGTATAGGATATTTGGTCGGCATGGATGAGTTGGACCGAAGAGTCAGTTTCTGTGCTGTATATCTCTGTGACTCTATGACTTTATATATCATGGATGATAATGGCTGCCTGTTGTGTGCCTGCCACACTGGAGAACCAGGTATGCGTTTTGAAAAACACATGCCATGGTTAATCTGTATTCTGGATTAGTGGTGCTGGAAGAACACAGCAGTTCAGGCAGCATCTAAGGAGCTTCGAAATCGACGTTTCAGGCAAAAGCCCTCCATCAGGAAGAAAGGCTTTTGCCCGAAACGTCGATTTTGAAGCTCCTTGGATGCTGCCTGAACTGCTGTGCTCTTCCAGCACCACTAATCCAGAACCTGGTTTCCAGCATCTGCAGTCATTATTTTTACCATGGTTAATCTGTAAATGTTTAATTTCTTTCCTTGCAAAAAGCATTGCAGAAAATCACAACACCCAGACACAGATATATAGTTCCCGGCTGCTCAAAACAGGCTCAATAACTGCCCATATGCATTGCATATAAAATAGACATCTATAGTAAACACTGTGATTAAAAACTGAATTGGTTTTGAATATACTCAAATGTAATTCCAGCTCAATGGCAAAGCTGTGAACAAGTTTGTGAATGTCCTGAGCCCACCTAACACTGGAATGGATGTGAAAGATGGAGATCATTTGTAATGTCGCAGATTGGGGGCTCACCTCAGTTACAACTGAGAAAATTTCAGACACATTGCAGCAAGTGAACGTAACTGTCATGGATAGGACGCTGTGTGCACAGTATTACACCTACCATCCTGCGATAACAGAAAGTGAGCTGTGTGCTGGTGACAAAAAGGTAGCAAAGGATTCCTCTTCAGTGAGTATCTTGCATGTAAAAAAACCCAAATGTTTTGGTTAATAGGTAAGTGTAAGTTGAGAAATTCTGTTAAAGAACATTTTGCTGCATCATGCAGTATTGGAACATGAAGGTCAGCCAGTTCTGGAAGAGAAAGACAACTTGAACAGACAGTTGCCCAGTAAAACTATAATAAGCAGGTTTCTATGTCACATGCCGAAACAGGAACTTTAAAAAAAAAACAAAGTTTAAAATATTTGGTCACTTGCATCATTGGGATATCACAAATGTGTGAATACATCATTAGTAAATTACATTCTTTATTTCTTATACATCGTCAAAGTTGGATTTCAATGGCAAGATTGGTATTTATTATTGATCTGTAGATGCAGGTGGGTCTTTTTTTGCAAGTGATCACTTCAAAGCCAAACTGAGAGTTAGCAGTAGCAGTGTACGTTGGAATCACGTGACAACCAAAGCAGGCTGGCTATCAGCAGCAGGTTTCCTCTTTAAAAGCCAAATCAATGATTCTGCCCATGACACTATACCAGAGGTAGGTTTTTTTCATTTTTTTTTATAGTTAAGTATAAAGAATCATTACATTCATGAGAGCAGTGAAAGTACAGAAAGTGGACAGATTTTGCATCAGGAGAAAGTGAGGCACCAGTCTTATTCCTGTTCTCAAAGATCAGCACATTTAAAATTCCAGTTCTTATATTCAGTTCTTTCAATGATTTCATCCTCCCTATCTCTGTTTTCTTCTCCAGCGCTACAACTCTGTCCATCATATTCCAATATCACGTTACATTCTTTCCTGTTTCTTCTTGCTTCTGTCCTTTCACTTACACCATTGAAAATTGAAAGGGTTCAGAAAAGATTTACAAGGACGTTGCCAGGCTTGGAGGATCTGAACTACAGGGAGAGGCTGAACAGGCTGGGGCTGTTTTCCCTGAAGCGTCGGAGGCTGAGGAGTGACCTTATAGAGGTTTACAAAATTATGAGGGGCAGGGATAGGATAAATAGACAAAGTATTTTCCCTGGGGTCGGGGAGTCCAGAACTAGAGGACATAGGTTTAGGGTGAGAGGGGAAAGATATAAAAGAGACCTAATGGGCAACATTTTCACGCAGAGGGTGCTACGTGTATGGAATGAGCTGCCAGAGGATGTGGTGGAGGCTGGTATAATTGCAACATTTAGGAGACATTTGGATGGGTATATGAATAGGAAGTGTTTGGAGGGATATGGGCCGGGGGGGAGGTGGCAGGTGGGACTAGATTGGGATGGGATATCTGGTCGGCATGGACGGGTTGGACTGATGGGTCTGTCTCCATGCTGTACATCTCTATGACTCTATGTCTTCAATTATCTAGGTTTCACAATCTGTAATTGAACTTTAAACCCTTATATATTTGCATCCCCTCTCCTTTATGACGCTCTTAAAGAGTTGAGTCCACTCCAGAATTTGAGTATATCATGACATTTATGTGAGAGTTTAATAATTAAGGGGGTGCTGTACTTTGTCATCTTTTAGATGAGTCAGAACAACCAATGAAAAAAGCCCATTTACATTGCAACTTTCATGACAAGGATATTCCAAGGCATTTTGCTATCAACAGAGAACTCTTGTACTGTACAGTAGTCACTATTGTAGCATAGGTCCCTAGTGAAACTTTATAGAGGTAAATATATGAAATATTAAGGCTGCTCATGAGTGAGCAGCACAAAAAGGGACAGCACGGTGGCTGAGTTGTTAGCTCTGCTGCCTCATAGCACCAGGGACCCAGGTTTGATTCTAGCTTTGGGTGACTGTTCGTGTGGAGTTTGTGCATTCTCCTCATGTCTGCATGGGTTTCCTTCCACAGTCCAAAGATATGCCGGTCTGGTGAATTGGCCACACTAAATTGCTCATAGTTTTAGGTGCAGTAGTCAGAGGGAAATGAGTTGGGGTGGGTCACTCTTCAGAGGGTCAGTGTGGACTTGTTGGGCCAAATGGCTTGTTTCCACACTGTAGGGAATCTAATCACAAAATGTTCAATGGCTGCTCATAGCTAATGCAGCAGAACATGGCTGACTATAGTTAGAGCACTTGGGAAATGTTTACTTCGTCTTCACAAGTAGAACAATAAAAGCTCTGTGTAATTAAGGCTATAGAATGTCCAGCTGGAGTTTATAAGAACATTTCACATTAATTATTTCTCTTGAATTATTTAAATAATCGGTTATAATATTAAGAGTTGGTTTTAGTTAAGATTCTTCAGATAATCATAGACTTGGATTCCGAAGTAGTTATACATCTACATATATACAAAAAAGTCACTAAAATCATTACAGGAAGAGATTCAAACCAGTTTCAGACAGTAAAAGCAACCCCCATATCATTACAAGGAGAAATGAATCAAAAGTATAGGGATTAACAGACATTGGAATGAGTACATTAAGACACAACTTGTTAGATAAAGAATTTTAACATTAGGTGAAACCAAATAATTTTGTTGGACCTGGTCAAAAATCAATATTCTTTTGTATTTCCTGCAGTGAGAAATTTAGAAAGGTCCTGAAGTGATAGGGGAGTATCCAATTCATTGACAGTTAACACAGCACAGCTGGCAGACGTTACTTCACAATATCCATTGTGAAAAGCCTCAACAAGAGAGATAAGAAAGTCTGGGAAAGCATCATGAAGGACCACAAGCCTGCCCATCTCTTTATGATATGATTCACTTAATTGGAAATACATTGAAATTGCTGTCGCAAGCTTGAACTGTATAAGATGCTGTATGAGAGAGCCAATTACAAATGGATAATTCAGCACTACTGATCAATAGTAATCAAAAGGGAGGGGGGATGAGTGTGCTCTAAGTTTACATTGAATAAGCTAACACATTCTGAAGCTTTGTGTGTGTCTTATTGCTATGAAAATCTGAAGCTGTAGCAAAGTTGTTTTTCAATACATGTTACTTGACACCACCCCGTGACTCAGACTCTCTATGAGATCTAACACTAACTGTTAAAATAATGTCGGTGACACTCTCCATTACCAGTGGCTAGATTGATGATAAACCAGCCAAAACTAGACTAGATCTCTATCTAACATACCCATTATGAGAGGTTAAATAATCTGACATCGTGGACATGTCAGTTGGGAATAATCCATTCTGCATTTAATAATATAATAGTTTAAGCCAATACAGACAAACACATCACTTTTGTACATAAATAGCCCTACAAACTAATATCTCAATATAGAAAATGCAATGATTAACCAACATTTGCTTTATTGATGTACCATGGGACAAGTTATTGCTAGCCCGGATATTAATAATAGATTAGAATGAGATTGATATTTTAAAAATTAAATCACGATTTGGCTATTTTTAGTTTTGTTCAGGTCATCTTAAACAAGAGTTATCCCTTCTCACAGCAGCAGACATGCAGCTGAGATTAAGAACATAATTGTTGAAATTTTCTTGTATTACTTTTATTTCAGGGAGATTCAGGAGGTCCACTATTATGTAATGGAAAATTCAAAGGAATTGTTTCTTTTGGATGCAGTTGTGGACAGCCCCGAAAGCCTGGTGTCTATACCCAACTGACAATAACGAATCTTTCCTGGATTAAGAACACAATTCAACACTCAAAAATTCAATGATATTTTGACATTTAGTTGGTATGTTATTTGTCCCTTTTTAATTGCTGTGACTCAAATAGTAAAACATAAATATAGGATAGATGCAGAGAGACGTTATTTCCTATTCAGCAATTGCTTTTATTAACATTTTTGCACAACATTTTTCACTGGATGTATCAAAGTCCAAAAGGTGTCTTGGTGATATTATAAAATGGGTTCATAAACTCAATCAAGTTAGATTGTTTTCATTCATTGGTAAGATGATAATGAAATACCATACATTCAGAATGACCATAGAAAGAATAAAATATGTTAAGAAAAATGTCGTTATATGAATTGTTACTGAAAACACTCATTTGTGCCCTCTAGCTCTGAACCCAGAGACTAAATGTCTAATTAACCAGGTACAAATGTGTCTTCAGCAAACAACTGCTCCCTACAGCCAAAGAACTTGACAGCACAACAGCTCCCTTACCTGAGTAATCCATTCCCCTCCTCCATTTAAGTACCTAAGGTAATTGAGTTTGCCCCAATTCTTCCAGCATGTAGCCAAGCAGTAATCCAGTAGGTTACCAGTGAGCCAAGAAAGCAGAAATGCTTCATGTAGGAAAGTCTCACCTTGGCTCTGTCCCTTCTGCAGTTTGGTCTTGTGAAGGACCAGCAGAGGTCCCACCTTTCTCAAAGTCAACTGCAAAATTCTGAAATTTATAGAGCACATGTGCAACCAAATTTATATCATTTTTCAGTGAGTTCAGAAATGGGAATTCGATAGGTCTCTTGAACAAATGCAAGGGTGTTTTTGCTTAGAATTCCCATTTTTGAATTAGATTCCATGCATCCTTCGTAAAAGGTGAGAAAGGAAAGGATTGGATGCAAAGTTAGAGTAGCTGTGTAAAGCCTACTGCCCTTTTCTGGCTTGGTTCTTACCATCAACATCTCAACTGGGCATTTCTTTTATGCTCAGGCATACATTTGACAATAGGGCCCTAATTTGAACTGTCACTGAACTGGGCTACAAATCTGTCTGAGGGGTTTGGTGCAATGAACAGTATAAAGGAGTCCAAGGAATTTAAAAGGCTCAGAGAACAACCTGATAGTGTCAGATATATTGAATTCTCAACTTGCCTGTTGCCGGACTGATTACAGGACCTGGGGAGCTAGCAGGAGAGTCTGTGAAGAAGTTCACTTTATTCACATATCATCCACAATTATCGACCAATTCCAGGTGCAGAAATAAAAGCTTTGCCCCAATACATTTATCATGATGAGGTGACATTTTTTAATCACTAAAAGTACATAGTTTGCTTGCAAATTAGACAGAATTGACTGTAGTTAATTATCTGTTGTTTCTAAGCAGTTGCATTGGAAAGTGTTGTACTGTAGCTCTGATATAAATTGTTTAAAAGTTATTATACAGAAAATAAAAATATGATCTTAATGACTAAAAATGTTTTCTTTTCCATTCCATATACCACTTAAACTCAGCACCTGAAACTGGTACTCATGCTATGACTAGCTTTATACAGTATGACCTACTGACTAAAGATAATTAAATCAGAAATGCAATGTTCAGGTTAGAGACAGCAGACGCAGAGCTGGAACTTTTAGGTAGGTTGTTAGTCCCAGATCTCCGCTGTCTTCCTGCCTGTTTCCAAGTTTAGCTCTGGATGGGAAGGCTGACCTTGGGTCTACCCAACCCATTGCTTTTTGAGTCCTTAAGCAGACAGCTAATGATTTTTATTCATTCATGGGATGTGAGTGATACCGGCTAGACCAGCATTTTTTACGTAAGAACATATTAAGATAAGAGCTAGGAATAGGAGTAGGCCATCTGGCCCTTCGAGCCCACTCCGCCATTCAATATGATCATGGCTGATCTTTTCATGGCCTTAGCTCCACTTATCTGCCCTCTCACTATAACCTTTAAGTCCAAAATTGTTCAAAAATATTTATCTTAGCTTTAAAAACACTTACTGAGGAAGCCTCAACTACTTCACTGAGCAGGGCTTTCCACTGGTTCACAACCCTCTGGGTGAAGACGTTCCTTCTCAATTCAGTCCTAAATCTGCTCCCTCTAATTTTGAGGCTATGCCGCCTTGTCCTAGTTTCACCCACCAGTGGAAACATCCTCTTTACTTCATTCTTATCTATTCCCTTCATAATATTTTATGTTTCTATAAGAATCCCCTCCCCCCCCAACCATCTTTCTAAATCCCAATGAATATTACCCCTAACCAGTCTACTCAGTCTCTCCTCGTAAGCCAACCCTCTCGACTCCGGAATCAACCTAGTGAACCTCCTCTGAGCCCCCTCTACTGCCACTACATCCTTTCTCAAGTAAGGAGACCAAACCTACACGCAGTACTCCAGGTGCAGCCTCACCAACACCCTATACAGCTACAACATAACCTCCTCACTTTTAAATTCAAACCTTTTAGCAATGAAGGACAAATTCCATTTGTCTTTTTAATTACCTGTTGCACCTGCAGACCAACTTTCTGTGATTTATATATAAGGACACCCAGGTCCCTTTGCATAGCAGCAGGCTGTATTTTCTTTAACCATTCAAATAGTAGTCATTTTTACTGTTATTCCTACCAAAATGAATGACTTCATATTTATTAATATTGTACTCCATCTACCAGATCTTTGCCCACTCACTTAAAGTGTCTATGTTCCTTTGCAAAGTTTCACAGTCCCCTGCACACTTTACCCACTCACTTAAATTATCTCTGTCCTCTGCACACTTTGACCTAACACTCATTTTAGTGTCATCCACAAACTTCAAATCATCTATGCAAATTAGGAATAATTGTTGTCTCAACACTGATCCCTGAGGCACACCATTAGTCACAGAAATACCAACCAGAAAAGCACTCATTTATTCATACTCTTTGCCACATTTTAGTTAACTGCCATGCTAATACATTACCCAGAACACCTTGCATCTTTACCTTATGCAGCACTCTTTTGTGTGGCATTTTGCCAAATGCCTTTTGGATATTAGCTTAGATTTGATTATCTACAGTGTGGAAACAGGCCCTTCAGCCCAACAAGTCCACACCGACCCTACGAAGAGCAACCCACCCAGACCCATTTCCCTATATTTACCCTTGCACCTAACACTACAGGCAATTTAGCATGGCCAATTCACCTAACCTGCACATCTTTGTGACTGTGGGAGGAAACTGGAGTACCCGGATGAAATCCACGCAAAAACAGGGAGAATGCGTAAACTCCACACGGGTCAGTTGCCTGAGGCAGGAATTGAACCTGGGTCCCTGGCAATGTAAGGTAGCAGTGCTAACCACTGAGCCACCGTGCCGCCCTAGATACACCACACCTACTGGGTCCCCGTTGTCTACCGTGCTCGTAATGCCTTCATAGAAATCTAGTAGATTAATTACACATTTGAACAGCATGGTCCCTGATGAGTACCGCATGTACTCTGTGGCGAGCCAAGTTGAAGAGCCTACTGTTTGATCTAGTGCGTAAGTAAATCCTCTCTGTTATGGTGCAAAAGACATGCTTCAGGACCACAGCAAAAAATAGCCCAAAGAGTGTGGGAGGGGCCTTGTTTGACATCACTGCAGATATCGAAGGGCTCAGAAGAGCTGCCATTGAACTGCACAGCCCCCTTCATGTTACTGTGGAAGGATCCTATCATGCTCAGCAGTTTTGGCGGGCAGCCGATCTTCAGGAGTATCTTGAAAAGGCTGTTTCTGCTGACCAGGTCAAACGCCTTGGTGAGTTCGATAAAAGCGACATACAGGATCATTTTCTGTTCTCTGCACTTCTGCAGGTGGCGAAGGGAGAAGATCATGTCTACTGATAACCTTTTAGCTTGGAAGCTGCACTGTGACTCTGGGTACACACGTTCTGCCAGTTTCTGTAGGCAAGTCAAGATAACCCCGAGCAAAGGCTTTGCCGACAGTGTTGAGGAGAGAGATGCCTCTGTAATTGTTGCAGTTGCTTCTCTCACCCATGTTCTTGTAGAGGACAATGATCTTGGCATCCCTCATGGCCTGCAGGACAGCTCCGTCTTACCAGCAGAGGACTCCATGCAATGGGAGCAGGAAGCTAGTCTTGCAGCACTTGATCAGATCAGAAGGAATCTCATCATACCCAGGGCCTTGCCTGAGGCCAGGCTGTCAATGGCCCTGCTGAGCTCAAACTGATGGCTCTGCACCTAGCTTGTCCATGGTCGGCAAGCACGTGATAGTATCAAATGCTGAAGCAGACACGGTATACTATCTGGAGTTGAGATCAGAGTAGTGTTCAACCCCCTCTCCATCTACTGGCTTTTGTCTGTATTACTTTCCCAGTAAAGGATTTTTTAATATACATATATTTATTTTAAAAATTTTATTCTTTTAAAAAAAGAAAACAAAAAGTTATAAAAATACAAAAATACAGATAAGTAGAAATAATACCACATTATTATATTTCAGTAATGTTAACAATAAATTACCTACCACTCTTAGGGATACAATTGTCTCATATTTACTTAACCCAAATTAAAATAAACCCAAATTAAATGAAATAGTATTAAATTAAATTACAATCCAATAAAAGTAAATTACCTGACATTACACTGCGTTACACTGCTCTACTGCACTCGCTGCACCTCCACCGAAGCTCCAGTCCACGGGAGCAATAGTTATTAAACCCATATTTACTAGGCTGCCTCCCCCTCCCAGACCATCATATACAGCCCTCACAGCTGCATAAAGGCCCTAATCAGTACCACCGATAGGTCCATGTTTATGTAATTTAGAAATGGCCGCCATGTCTTATAAGATTGCTTTGTTCCATGGTGCACCATACTTGTCAGATAATCCTGGGGGACGAGCTCCATCACAAGTCTGTGCCACCCTGCAAGATCTGGGGGGTTTTCTGATATCCAGTTAATTAGAATGTTCTTCCTCACACAGAGTGCAAGAATGTTAAATAACCTCATCCTGTGTTCACCCAGAGACGGCAGATTCATTAGTCTCAAAAGAAGGGATACCAGGTCCACCTTAACTTCAATACCCAGGATCTTCTCCAGTTCACTCACTATGGCACACCAGTACCCATGAATCTTGTAGCAGGACCAAAAGCAATGTGTGAGGGTGCCTATGCTGATTATATATTTGGGACATTTCAGAGAAGATCATTTCCTAAACTTTGCTAACTTCTCTGGTGCCTAGTGGGCCCTGTGAAGGATCTTCAATTGCATAGCTTGTGCTTTATTGCATATTTAAATTTTCTTTATACTCTCCCATATATCCTCCTATGTTTCCGATGAGATTTCTTGCCCTAACTCCTGATTCCAGATCCCATGGAGTCTCTGCATTAGTAGAGAATTTGAGGGGGGCTGTCATGCTCTGAGCTGGTCCTAGTGCCTCTTGATGCCTTTGTACATTCCCCACATGTTCCCCCTTATAGCGGCCATCTGAATTTCCTCACTTAGCTGTGTCCCGTGCTCGTTAGCGCAACGTCTGGCAGTTTGCTGAACCTTGTTCCTGGAAGCCCTGAGAATCTGCAGGTTCTTCCTGCTAGCTGACTGCTTATACTCAGCTAGGGCGGCACACTTGGCTTCAACGACAGGGGTCATCTCGGTTGCCTTAGTCTCAAACCAGTCGTGTGTCTTGCAGGTGATGCTGCAGTTGCAACATACACCCAGCAGGAACTCCAGTTCCTGATAACCGTCTCTCTCATGCTTGCAAGGATTTCAGGCTGACTAGCAGTCTAAAGAAGACAAGCATGCTGGGACAGGACACAGAGGCACCGCCGGTCATGACCATCGACGACCACAGTGGCACAGTGGTTAGCACTGCTGCCTCACAGCGCCAGAGACTCGGGTTCAATTACCGCCTCAGGTGACTCTCTATGTGAAGTTTGCACATTCTCCCTGTGTCTGTGTGGGTTTCCTTCAGGTGCTCCGGTTTCCTCCCACAATCCAAAAATGTGCAGGTTAGGTGAATTGACCACGCTAAATTGCCCGTAGTGTTAGGGGAAGGGGTAAATGTAGGGGAATGGTTCTGGGTGGGTGGCGGGTCGGTGTGGACTTGTTGGGCCAAAGGGCCTGTTTCCACGCAGTAAGTAATTTACAAACTCAATGTCATCCATCAGTTTATGTACTTTGGCTCTACTATCACTGACAATCTCTCCTTGGACACACAGATTGACAAGAGGATCAGGAAAGCAGCCTCAACTCTTACTCGCCTCATGACTCGAGTATGGACAAATCCCAAGCTGACAGCACAGACAAAAGTGTCAGTCTACAACGCCTGCGTCATAAGCACAGTGCTGTACGGCAGTGTACCATGGACTACATATGACAGATTAGAGAGAAGACTGAATACCTTCCACTTGAGGAGTATCTGCCATTTCTTGGGCATATCCTGGCAACACAGAGTGTCCAATGTAGCAGTCCGATCTTGCATTGACCTTCCCAGCATGTACACTCTGTTCAGGCAGTGGAAACTGTGCTGGCTAGGCCATGTCCACCGCATGGAGCATGGCTGCATCCCAAAGGATATCCTCTATGGAGAGTTCCATCCGGGAAGAGACCCACAGGGTGTCCCCAGCTGCGCTACGAGGACGTCTGCATGAGGGACATGAAGGTGCTTGATGTTGTTACAGAGTCCTGGGAAAGGCTTGCAGCTGACCACATGAGATGGAGAAGCACCCTGAACCAACAATGCAAAACAGGGGAAAAGAAGCTGATGAGCGCTACAGCAGACAAGTGGACTTGAATGAAGGAGTACAGCAGTTCTAGCAGATCAACGAACACATGTAGATGTGACCTCTGCGACCGGGACAGTCACTCCAACATTGGTCTCTTCAGTTACAAGCGACGTTGCTTTAGGGAAGCAGAGAGCCAGAACGACGAGGATGCAACCCATGGTCAGCCATGACTGAAAGGGGCCACACATCACATTCACAGTTAAGCATGACCTGCCTTTCATGAACCCATGCTTCTTCTTCTTCCCAATGGGGCAATTTATATCTACATGTCTTACTATTTCTTCCTTGATAGTAGATACAAGCATTTTCCCCACTACAGAAGTTCAGCTAATTGGCCTATAATTCCCCATTTTTTGTCTACAGCCTTTATGAAAAAGTGTCCAGCAGACAAAGAATCAGCTACGTGTGATGTAGGATTGACCAAAAATCCCCCTATTCTGAAATAACGTATTGGACCAAAGTCCTGAATCTTTTAAATTAGTATTTAAAAGTAAAAGGACAGCTGGGCTTTGCTTCAGGAAAATACACAGACACAGAAATAGCTGCCAAAAATTATTGTTCAGCCTGAAAATCAAATCACACCTCAACTCTAAAAACACAATCAACCAGGCCTAACTCTGCCCCAAGCCAGACTGAATTGGGCGTCAGCAGATACCAGACATTCAACTTTGATCAATATTCATGCGCAGGGATACCAGACATTCCACTGAACCAAAATGCATTCACACCTATTCTAAAATATCAGGAAGCCAATTGAACGCAAAAGGGAACACCAGTAACACACTCGCGCAAAGATAACAGGCCCGCAATTCGTAAAATTGCAGGCCGTGATCTCACCTGAGAGAGCTATCCTCACATCCACCACCAAGAGAGGGATGGAAAAGGTGCTTCTCCTCGAGAACTACCTGCACAGACATCTCCAGAAGAGGGATCCCGACGGATTACATTTTTACAACTCATTTCAAGATGCATTAATACAATCGGTATTGCTCCAGGGGTTTTGCGGAGAACATGCCTTTGTAATCCCACATTGCTTTCACCATGAATCCATATAACATTGTCATAGTAGGTAGTGCTTATGGAACTCAGTATTAACACCTTTAGACTCCTATACAACATAGGTAAGCGACTAGGGTTTGTTTGTTGCATTAACCTCAAACACTAACGGCTGAATCTTCACACATTGTGGCTAAGTGACATTTTGGAGAGTTTATGGAGGGTTTCCTTCCATGAGCCCTGGTGGCACGTGTCACTCAAATCTTCTCATTAACTATGGAGCCAGAATCCACAAAGTTACTTGCAATCTTGTTCAGATCAGAACAGGGACATTCTGCTGTTCACATCTCAGGTGTCATATTTAAACCCCTCAGGTGCCACCATTTCAAATGTTTCAAAGTAGGACTTGCCCTTAATGTGTGGCTATTCAATTTTAAAGGACAGAGAGTAAACTTGGCAGTCCATTTCATAGACAACCACTGTGTGAAACTTGAGAAACACTTAAAGTTCTGAGAAGTTAATATCATAGCTTCACTCCACTGTTGGCAAATTGAAGTTTGGCTTCTCACGCATTAAAGTTCCACCACCTGCCATGCTTCCCATTTTCAGGGACAGCATAAGATTGCACCCAGAAGAACAGACATTAGATGCAAAGGTTCGCTATGCCTAAGTATTGCATCAGGGAAAGCCAATTACCTCACTAAATATAATTTAGTGCTGAAATGTCCAAGCACTCCAGCCCCTTCTGTTTCAGTCAGAGCCTTTTCCTGGGTGGCTAAAGTGCAGACTGCGCAATAACTTGTGTGAGGCTGTTCTCAGGTCATCATAATACATTATCACCAAGTGGTTGGGAATTGGCCTCTGTCCCTCTACCCCATTCACACCAAGCTTGGAACTGGTGGGAGAGCTGATTTAAAGTTGCACGAGATGCTCAGCCCAGGCTTCACAGACACTTGAGATCTAGATAGGGCCACATAACATGAGGAGAAAAATTAGATGATCATCAGTGTTGAGGACTTATACTGAAAATCAGAATGATGAACTATTAACCAACTATTCACATCCTAGTGGGAATGAAGGGCTTGAGACATAAAAATAGACCCAGGAAGACTGGCACTTTTTTTTCACTGGAGCATAGAAGGTTAAGGACGTGACTTACAGAAGTTCATAAATCATGAGGGGCACAGATAGGGTGAATGACAATGGTTTTTTTCTTAGGGAGGGGTAGTTAAAAACTCAGGGCCATAATTTTTAAGATGAGAGGAGAAAGATTTAAAAAGGACATGAGGGGCAACCTTTTTATGCAGAGAGTGGTTTGCGTGTGGAATGAATGGCCGGAGAAAGTGTTGGTTGTGGGTACATTTAAAATGTGCAAAAGACATTTGGATAAATTAATGAATAGGAAAGGTTTGGAGGCATATAGGCGAAGCACAGACAGGTGGGACTTGTTTAGTTTGAGGACACGATTGGCACGGATTAGTTGAACTGAAGGGTCTGTTTCCATGCTGTATGACTCTATAACTGTAGGACTTGGTATTACTATCTATTTATTTTCTATTTTCTTGTTCATTTTTGACTCATCAATTGCTTCCAAACACCTTCATTGCTCAAACTATGAGTCTTAATCTTCACCACTTCAAACCTGGCTGCACCTCTGTCCTGCCTGCGGTTATGCACATTTTAAATCCTGTCAATGGAAGGCTGCTCCTGCAAGACTAAAGAGTGATGGGATTAAGTTGACAGGTTAGCTGACTTCTCTGAGTAACATGGTGCTGTTGTGAACAATCCTCCTGGGCAATGTAGTCTTGTACACAGTTACGGTATTTTTCAGAGGACTCATAGACAGTGATTGCCATTCCACCAGACCCTCAATCTGCAGCCTCATTGATCAGTTGGATGCTGTGGTCAACTATCCTGGAGAATATGCTGGTGAGCTGTCACCTTGAACTGCTGCAGTCCTTGGTGTGTGAGGGCATCCAAGGTGCTGTGAGAAAAAGAGATCCAGAATTTTGTCCCTCCTGTATTTGTCAAAATGTGATAATACAATTTAGGAGGCTCCTGACCATTCCATGAGCAGCCAGTAGATAGGAGGTTATGAACATGAATGGCTTTAAGTTTTCACAACAGGTTTGAAATAATTATAAATCTATAGCAAGTGGCCATGGGATTTTAAAAAAGATATTCTGAAGTGAATAATGATTGAACAATTTATTTACTTAATTTCTCTTCTTAATTAATTTTAATATTACATACAGACAATTTAAATATCAGAAGGTTAAGGCAGTTCTTGGAACAGATTCACTGAGCAAAAAGGAAACAGCACAAATTATTACAGTGAAGCAGAAATTTCCTCATGTTTGCTTTGACAAACAAACCACAGAAAATGACATCATGCTGCTCCAAGTAAGTGGTTTTGAGTTAAGGATTTCCATAATTCCTCTCGTTGTATGATGATACAAATAGAATAAGTGGCTTCTATTTAAAATCGGTTGTCAAACTACAGGATCATTTACAATCTTCATTCCATTCACAATATACCATGTACATTGTCTCCTCCTTAAGTGCAAAACATTTCATTGTATAATGTTCCCAGTTACATGAGAGTCAAAGCCTCCATTTCTTTCCTTTAATTGAAACATACTGATTTCTTACAATACGATGTCTCCATTCAAATTTAAATATCACACAACACCAGGTTATAGTCCAACAGGTTTAATTGGAAGCACACTAGCTTTCGGAGCGACGTTCTTTCATCAGGTGATAGTGGAGGGCTCAATCGTAATACAGAATTTATAGCAAAAATTTGCAGCGTGAAGTAACTGAAATTATACTTCGAAAAGTTGATTGTCTGTTAAGACTTTCATCTATTAGAATACAGTGATAGTTTCACTTCTTTCATGTGTAAATCACAAAACCTTTTTTTTAAAGTTGCATTCTCGGGTTAGCTGTTAACAATGGTGATAGCTAGACAATATGTTGAAGGTGTTAGCCCCCTGTGTTCTCTGTCTATGACCTGATGTTTAGCTTGATTCTAATCTAAAAAGTGAGATAACAGAGTTTTACAAGAATGCATGCAGTTTTTGAGCAAAGTACAATGTAGAACGCTGAGCTCAAAAACTGCATGAATTTATATAAAACTCTGTTATCTCACTTTTTAGATTAGAACCAATCTAAACATCA
>NC_057710.1:68442828-68455420 GCF_004010195.1 Chiloscyllium plagiosum
ATATCTGTGTGTGTGTGTGTGGTGCAATGGTGATCACCTGTAATGTGACATGAACCCAAGGTCCCGGTTGAGGTCCTCCCTATGGGTACCAAACTTAGCTATCAGCCTCTGCTTGGCCACTTTCCTCTGCTGCCTGTCCCGAAGTCCACCTTGGAGGATGGTCACCCGAAGGTCCGAGGCTGAATGTCCTGGACCACTGAAGTGTTCCCCAACTGGGAGGGAACCCTCCTTTCTGTTGATTGTTGTTGACAATCTGACACGTCTTGCAGCGTCCACCATGACAGGGTTGTATGGAGTTGTCCTGAGAGCTGGGCAGTTTGCTACGAACAATGATCTGTTTGAGGTTTGGCGGTTATTTAAAGGCAAGTAGTGGAGGTGTGGGGAAGGTCTTGGTGAGGTGCTCAACCTCATTGGTAATGTGCAGTGCCCATTCATCCATTGTCATAGCCTTTGCTCGGTTTCCCCAATGTACCATGCCTCCGGGCATCCTTGTCTGCAATGTATAAGATAGACAACGTTAGCTGAGTCACATGAATACCTGCCATGTACAAGGTGGGAGGTGTTCCCACATGTAACAGTGGTATCTATGTCCACAATCTGACATGTCTTGCAGCGTCCACCATGACAGGGTTGTATGGAGTTGTCCTGAGAGCCGGACAGTTTGCTACGAACAATGATCTGTTTGAGGTTTGGCGGTTGTTTAAAGGCAAGTAGTGGAGGTGTGGGGCAGGTCTTGGTGAGGTGCTCATCCTCATTGATAATGTGTTGCAGGTCACGAAGAACATGGCGTAATTTTTCAGCCCCTGGGAAGTACTGAACAACGAAGGGTACCCTGTCAGTTGCAGCCCGTGCCTGTCTCCTGAGGAGGTCATTATGGTTACTTGCTGTGGCACTTCGGAACTGGCGGTCGATGAGTTGAGCATTGTACCCCGTTCTTGTGAGGGCATCCTTGAGTACTTCCAGGTGTCCATCACGTTCCTCCTCATCTGAGCAAATCCGGTGTATGCGTAGGGCTTGTCCATAGGGAATGGCTGTTTTAATATGTTTTGGGTGAAAGCTGGAGAAGTGTAGCATTATGAGGTTGTCTGTGGGTTTGCGGTAGAGTGTGGTGCTGAGGTATCTGTCCTTGATGGAGACGCATGTGTCCAAGAATGATACAGACAGTCGAGAGTAGTCCATGGTGGGATGAATCTTGTTGATGTCACTGTGTAGTTTTATCAGTGACTCCTCGCCATGGGTCCAGAGGAAGAAAATGTCATCATTGTACTGGTGTACAATGTTGGTTGAAGATCCTGCATAGAGAAGAAATCTTGTTCGAACCTGTGCATAAAAATGTTGGCATATTGGGGTGCAAGTTTGGTCCCCGTGGCTGTTCTGTGTGTCTGGATGAAGAATTGGTTGTCAAAGGTGAAGACGATCCATTCAAATTGTTTCTTAATGCATTTTGGCAAACTTAGATCAATTCCTACATTTGTTTTATTTAAGTTTTATCCCTTCATGGGGAAGCATTTATCACAATAAAGCTAATTAAATTTATCAAAGTTTCATGTTCATATTTGTAAAGAGTTAGGACTTAAAGTTGACTCTGAATCAGACGTACAGAAAAATATTACATACAGATGGTTAAAATTTACAAATTAAATGAATTGTTGCATCTTACAAATTTCATCAGAATTTCATTCTGGCCTAGTCACTCAAAATTTGTCTGTTTTTTTTGTTATCATTGGTCTAATTAAGAAAGGCTGCACTATTTAAGAATATAGACCAAAAGAAAACAGGTGCAGGGAGTAGAATTTGAAAAGGAAAAAAGGAGGCTGTATATTATCTTAGGTTGCCCAGTCTTCCCCATAATCGTCATATACAACCATGAAGGCATTAGGGCAGCAATGCAATGTCATCGCACTACTATCCAAAACTTTTGGAACTTGAGCTTGTTAAGGACACAAATATTTGGAAATTTTTATTGCTTGCTGTATTGGGTAACTGCAACTTCTCCACAATAACACTCAACACTGGAGACCCCCAACGATACATTCTCAGCCCCTATTGTATCTCTGTACACCCATGACTATTTTGCAAAATTCCAAACACCATCTGCATGTTCACTGACGACACCACCGTAACCTGACAGATATTGAACAATGACGTGTCAAAATACAGAAGGGAGATAGAGCGTGTGGTGATGTGGTGCAATGAGAACAACTCTTCTCTCAACATCAGCAAAACTAAAGAACTGATCATTGACTTCAGAAAGAAAGGTGCAGAACATGTCCCCATCTTCATCAACAGAACTGAGGTTGAGAGGGTGGAGAACGTCAAGCTCCTTGGAGTGACAATAACTGACAACCTGTCCTGGACTTCCCACATAGGTGTGATAGTCAGAAAGTCACAACAAAGCCTTTTCTTCCTCAGGTGGCTCAGGATATTTGGCTTGTCCATAAGGACCCTCACTAACTTCTACAGATGTACTAGTGAGAGCATACTGTCCGAGTGCATAATGGCCTGGTATGGCAACTGCTCTGCCCAGGACCGTAAGGAACTAGAGAAGTTGTGTGCACAGCCCAGACCATCACAGAATCCAACCTTCTATCCATGGACTCCACTTACAGGGCCCACTACCACAGAAAGGATGCCAACATCATCAAAGGTTCCTCCCACCCAGTAATGATCTCCTACAAGCTCACCCATTCAGCAGAAGATACAGAAGCCTGAACACAGGCACTAGAAATTTCAGGAACAGCTTCTTCTTGGCCATTATTAGACTGATGAATGGATTCAAGATTAGAGTGGTGCTGGAAAAGCACAGCAGGTCAGGCAGCATCCGAGGAGCAGGAAAATCGACATTTCGGAAAGCGCTCTTCATCAGGAATTCCTGAAAAAGAGCTCCTGCCTGAAATGTCAATTTTCCTGCTCCTTGGATGCTGACTGACCTGCTGTACTTTTCCAGCACCACTCTAATCTTGACTCTGATGTCCAGCATCTGCAGTGCCCAATTCCGCCTGATGAATGGACTCTCGAGCCCGAAATAATGCTGCCCTTGCTAATCATGTTCTTACCATGTCTCTGTATGCGTCTGCCTAACTCTTTTTGATCTGAACATCCTTGCTTACCATCATCTGCTTGTACTGCTCTTTAAAAAAAATGCATTTCACTGTACCTCAGTACACATGACAATGAATCAATCAATCAGCTTTCTTGGCTGTCAGCAATGAGAAAGTGGGGAAGTGTTTGTTTTTAGCAGCTTTGATGATGAAATAGCGCAAGCGGGAAGAAAAGGCCTGCCTTTAGGATGGTGCTGAATGTGTCAGAAAGCTCTGTTGGTGGAAGGAGACAACATCTTTTTTTCATAAAACCAACTTCTGAACTTCTATGAGGCTTCAGTAAAAATTAAAGAGACATTTAGTGAACAGGCGTCCTTGGAATTTTTACCCGTGACTAACTTCTTGTTTTCAGCCTTGGCCCTTTGCCCAGTGATGCCTGTACCTACAGTCCCAATTAACCACAGAGTCCCCACTGCACCTCCAATCGATATCCTTTCTGTCCATTTAGTTGGATGACTGTAAAAGTGGAGGTAGAAGGAAGTGCTCTGTTCTATCTCCCTCACCCTACTGAAAATCATAAAATCCAGGTAGTGCTGAAAAATGTCAGAAGGTCAGGCAACATCTGTGGAGAGAACAGAATTAGTGGATATATCAGATTCACAACTTTTTAAAGCATATTTGTTTCTGCCTCCTTCCCATTGCTCTATTTAGTTTTAATGTCACTTCACCATAGTTCTAGTTCTAGTGAAGTATCATTAACTTATCAATTGTCTCCGTAGTTGTTACCTGGCCTGTGAATATATCCACAATTTACTTCATGTCATATAGAATATTGTGCTTGATTAATAAAAACTTTCAGAGAATTTGAAAGAAGATATAACAATTCCCTCTATTATTACAGCTACAGTCTGAGGCAGAACTTAACAAGTATGTAAATCTCCTTCCTCTGCCCAAACATTACTTGGATGTGAAAGATGGAACTGTCTGCTCAGTTGCCGGTTGGGGATGGACAAGCATAAAGTCAAATAAGGGCTCTGACCATCTTAAAGAAGTAAATGTAACAACCATAAACAGATCAAAGTGCAACAGTCGACAGTATTACAACGGCAAACCTTTAATAACCAAGAACATGCTCTGTGCTGGTGACAAACGAGGTGGAAAAGATGCATGCAGAGTAAGTTGAATTGTTCAAAAAATGGTTGCAATGTCTGAACAGAACAGTTAGAATTGATTATTTTAGTTAGTGAAGTACGTTTGTTGCCTATAATCAATGCATCTTGTGCAATTCAGAAAGTTATTTTATCTATTTAGTTGATATATGGATTGCAACTTCTGAGGAGCATGCTTATACTAATGCAGTGTCCGAAATGGGCTCAGCTGAAGCTCACACTGATGGTGCCACCAGGATCTGTCACTTAGAACCTTTGGGCTAATTGCCCAGAAGATACAAGGCTTCTAATGTTAATTTGTTTAGAGCTGCTGCTAGCCAGTATAGATCCTACTCACAATGTACCTGAAAACAACAAGCGTGTTAAGACAATCCCACTCCTTTATCATCCCAGCTCTTCTCCTTCCCATCTCCTCCAGCTCACTGATATTGGAAGCAAAATTTGAAAAAGAGGGGAGGCGTCACAATAAATTGTTACTTCTAACATTGACACAACAAAGAAACCCAGATGGAAATGAAATGCATGTGCTCAGCCTTGTGAAAGAAGCCCTGAGAATAGCAAGGCAAGATGAAGGGTTGCTAGATGAATTTGAGGTCTTGATGGGATGCAATCATCAGAGAGTTTCAGGCTACAGAGGTTTGGGTCACTCAACCCAAAGCATTAACTTTGATTTCTCTCCTTGGATGTTACCAGTCCTGCTGAACTTAACCAGCAATTTCTGTTTAGGTCCAAGGGATGTATGGGGTGGGAGTGCTGGACAAACCTGATACAGAATATTTATACTGACATACCTAACCTCAATAGGTTCTACTTTTTGTTTAGGTTCTGCTCTGAGTTTATGAAGCACAGTAAAAGCACAGTAAAAGTTTCTAATGGTATTTACTTGACCTGTTGTTGTTTAACCTCATCCACGTTTTGGTTGAGACTGAGGTCAATACATGTCTTTCTACTTAGAGAGGAAAATTCATGACAGTGAAATCCACATAAACTTTCCAATATTTAGTGACCCCCTTGATTGGACAGTTGTAGCGAACTTATAAAGTTAAGTACTATGCCCCTGGACCATCAACCATTGTCATCCAAAGGCTGTATTTTGTCTGCCAATACTCACTATTTAATAATATTGTGTAACAGATCCCCATGGCTAGTTTAAGATATTATTGTGTGCATGCCAAAATGAGTGGTCTGCATCACACATTGTCCCTCGGATATTTTTGGCTTTATCTTCTCTTGGATATTGCTACACCTCATTTTTGCTCATGGTTTGGTGGTTCTTTAGCTTTTATGTTTCCTGCGGCTATGCCCTGCTTCAGTGAAGTTTCTGAAGTTGACTTATTTCTTTACAAGAAAGTATTCACCCCAGTGAGGCTTCTTTGATCCACAGGATTGGCAACAATTTTCAGTGCTTGGTATCTGTCCTACCAATTGCATTGGCTTATTTGCTGTATTTTTTGCAAATTTGTCCCTTGAGGCATGAATAGATTCTGTTGATCTTGTATGCCAAGTCTTATCTTCTTAGGACTGAACTTTTATGCTTTCAGGCTTCTATTTTCATGACCTGAACAGCTTTCTCTAAAATAAGGTCGTCTTTAAACTGGAATAAATCTGACAAAGCTTCATTATTAATGTCTGCAATATTCTGATTACTTGTAAGTTCAAACTTGAGCTCACAATATTAATCTCTTCCCACTAGCATGTAGAGGTTATAAATGAAATCATCCATGGATTAAACTGAATATTTTCTTTCCAATGTCCAAAACCTTGCATTTTATTTGGTCCATCTTTGAAATTTATTTTTTCTAACAATACTGAAGTCGTCCGTTTGAATGTAAATATGTATTTTATCTTCTATACAACATTCACTCAACAGTAATGATGGTTCCCCTGTATTTTTCTGCTGTGATGGAGATGTTCACATGTTTTCTCGGGTTTTCTGAAAAACATTGCTTCCATTTCTGTGCATCTTCTGTCAGGATTGAATTGTTTTTAGTGTCAATCTCTTGGATATTCACATATCTTGAGTATCACATAAGTTTGTGAGCTATGCAGTCATTAGTAATCAGCGTTATCTGTTTGCGTTGAAGTCTTCTCAATCACAAGCATAATTTCTTTTAGTTCTTGCTTTCTTTTATGAGAGGATAAAATTCTTTTTTTTTCTTAGCTGACACCATTTAGACTCTTACCACTGTTGGCTAAGTTATGCAGAGCCCACCATTATCACCCTTGAGCTCCTTGAAACCTGACATATTATATCACAGACGAGGATAGCCATCTAGCTCATCTAGCTGGACAATTTTTACTAAATCAACACTATAATCCATAGATTCTTAAACATCTTGTTGATTCTCTTCATAATCTCCAAGAAATAAGTTATAACTGCTTAATAACTCTTACACATAAAAGCATTGAACAGGATTAGCAAAATACAAGTGTTCAGGTCTTTCACTTTCAGAATAACAGATTATTTTTGGTATTTCAGGAGGACTCAGGTGGACCAATGATATGTAAAAATGAGTTCCGAGGAATTGTGTCTTTTGGGAAAAAATGCGGACTTGCCAAAAAGCCTGGTATTTATACAAGGCTCACAAAGGAGTATATTGAATGGATTCAGGAAAAAACAGCCTGATCCTTACAAAATGTTTATGAAGAGTTTTATGCATTATTTCTATCTTCTGTAAGTCGATGTGGCCTGTGTAGCAAAATGAGTTGGCAATTACTTTCCATTTATTGAGATTATTTTAAAGTAATGTGCTGTAAGTAAATTCAAAATAGGAGCCTGTACATATTTATCCCTTGCTAGATGTTCAGGGAAGTTATGAAATAGAACTTATAGTTTGCACATGCATATGGCAGAAAAATTGAGAAATATCACACACGTGTTGTTGAATTGTTAACTATATGCTTTGTTTAAATAGCAAAGTAAAATTTACCCTGTTCAGCATAAATATTCAACTCTTTTTTGTTTCAATAAATAAACAGTCATATTCTGCGTTCTATGGATTTGAAGAATCATCTTAACTGAGTTAGTTGTAAACTCATATCTAATATGAGGTCAAATCCTGCTCCAAGACCTGAGACAATAAATTAATGTAGTGCTAAAGGAGTTCAGTGCTGTTGAAATATCAAGTTTACAAACATATGTAATTGATAAACAGAATAAGACGAGCTGGTGTATCAAGTCTGCTCCTGATGACTGAAATATCATGGCCAAACACTGCCTGATCCTTTGCTCTGCCAGTAAGAGACCAGTAAGGTAAAAGAAAAACTCAGAAACATTATTTATCTTTGTTGAGGGAGTCACATCACAAAATAGAATTGAAGAATGATAACAGCACAGGAGGAGTTCATTGTGGTTGTGCCAACTGCCTGTGTTAGGACTGTGATGGGACAATTGTGGTCATGATCAACTGTACTACTCCATGAGAAATCCTAAAAACAGAAATGTCCAACTGAATCACCAAGAAGGTTAGATTGCATTATGTTTGCATTGCTGCTCGCTAGCACAAAAAAAAGGGACTCCCACCAGGTTTCACCCACATGCACAGAATAACTATTGATCATAACTTGCATCTTTAGCATGTGGCAAAATGGGTCAATAATAATTACAGTGTAAAATTAAATTGTACCTCCCTTAAAGGCAGGCACACACACATTCCCACATAGTCAGGAAGATACAGGCTATGCATTTCTATTCAATGACTGTGGGTGGGGAAAAATAGCCAAAAAATAAAACCTTGTGCATCAGGAGTCTAAACCACAAGAGTGGAATGATAGGACTTTCACACAGTTCATTCCATTTCCATTGATGAGATCACATTCCTATCAGCCTCAGGGTGATGGATGACATTCCGTTGGGTAACCAGATCTTTCACTGAGTTAACAGTTCAGTTTTCAGAGCATTACCTTTAACTTACACAGAGAAAGAGAGAGAAATGGGCTCACAAACAAAGTACTAACCTTAAATAATGGCTATTGCAAGTGAATGAGGGCAGAGTTGGTTGGAGCGAACTGGAAAAGGAGCTAAGCAGCAAAGATTGTTGAGGCTCAATGGCAGACAATTAAGAAAATAGTCCAGGGCTCACAGTGAAGATATGCACCAGTGAAGAAGAAGAATTCTTAGAAGGGGGAAGTCAACCATGGTGAACCAGGGAAATCATGACAGCATCAGACTGAAGTAAATAAACCTGATGCCAAAATTTTAAAAACCAGCAAAAGCTAGTCAAATAAATTAATTAAGAGGGAGAAAATAAATTTTGAGGAGAAATTTGCAAGTGATATCAAGATGGACAGCAAAAGTGTCTCTCAATATATAAAACCAAAAAGAAAAGCCACAGGCAATATCAACCTCTTCGGAAATGAAACCCCAGAAATAACTGCTGAAAGCTAACTAAAAATCCTGAATCTGTGAAAGCTTCACCACAGCCATTCAGGTTGCTTCTATTGTTCCAACTTTGCAAAAAAAAAACCCAAGGCCTCCCAAGTTGTTTATCTTCTCACAGACTGCTCATCAGCTATCCACAAATCCCTGTCTCTAAAAGAAACCAGAACAAAATGTCCTGTTTAAAACCACATCATCACATCTCATCCCTTAAAAAATGAGCCATAAATATATAAATGTGGGTTCATTTTTCAAAAGCCTTAGTCCTACACTATCACTACACTACAAAACATATATATATCATTTATTCTAAGTGTGCAAAAATTCATTACAACAGTCTATTCCAGGCCAATTCTTTTCCCGCCACCAAATGCCTCTGCCTGTTTTCATCAAAGTTGCAATAAAATGTTAGCAATTATGTTTTCTCATCCTGCCATGGGTATGATTTTCAAATTGAATGGCTGCAATAATAAGCTCCACTTAAACAATCTGGAATTTTTGTCCTTAAATTTCTTCAAAATCTTTAAGGGGTTATGATCAATTTTTTCACTTGTCTCAGACACATTACTGGCAATATAAATGTTGAAATGTTGTAACACCAACTCCAAACCTAAAGTTTTCTTCTCAACCGTGGAATATTTCTATTGATGATTATTTAATTTTATGGAAAAATTCCAAATAGGTTTTTCAATCTTCTCTTTGTCTTCTTGCAAGAGGACAGCACAAACACCCATATCGATAGTCACCTTGAATGGCTTTGCGTAATTAGGTATGCCAGCACAAGGGCAATGGTTAACACAGCTTTCTGGCTGTCAAATGTCTTCTGACAGTTCACTGTGCACTGAAATCTTCTGCACTTTGTTCAATAGGTCAGTCAGTGGAGCAACCACATTGCTAAAATTCGGTACAGGCATCTGATAAAAAGCACTCACTCCCAGGAATTTTAGGACTGCCCTCTCTGTTAATGGAATGGGAAACACCCCAATAACCTTTGTTTTCACATTCTGTGGGGCCATCTGTCCATGTCCAATAACATGGCACAGGAACATGATTTGGGCATTTGTGAATTCGGTCTTAGCCAGATTTATCACCAAACCTGCCTCCCAAATGTGATCAAACAATTCTGATAGATTCCAATTAATGCTCCTTCCATGTGCAACCAAAAATCATCAGTTTGTCGAGGAAAATGGCTCAATTTTTAATCCAAAAATGACTTTATTGGTGAGTCTTTGAAATGTAGCTGGCATATTTTTCATACCAAATGGCATGGCTTTAAACTGATACAATCCATTTAGTGTCACAAAAGTCAAAATTGTTTTCACTCTTTCAGATAAAGATACTTGCCAGTATCCTCTGAGTAAATCCAACTTAGAAATATAAGTTGCTTGTCACAGTTCGCAATATAGTCTTCCAAACATGGCATAGGATATGAATCAGACTTTGTAACCGCATTGATTATGTGATAATCCACACATAATTGTTGGGAACCATGTGGTTTTGGCACCATTATTACAATTGAGCCCAATTTGCTGCAACTCACATTGATTATGTTGTCTTTGAGCTTCCCTTCAATCTCTTTTTGAACCTGTGCCAACTTTAGAGGGTTAAGTCTATAAAGATGTTGCTTAATTAGAACAGCATTTCCTATATCTATACCATGTGTAATTAGATTAGTACTTTCCAGCTTACTCCCACATATCTCCCCATGCAGTATTAATAACTCTTTACGGTCATTTGATTTCCCCCTGGAAGGACACTCAGTAATGTAATCCAATTTTTGAAAATTTCCTCATTGTCTAATTTAATTTGATGAATGCCCAATTCAGAATCATTAAAACTTGCTTCTTTACTCTGTGTTATAACCAGTAACACATTCTCCTTTCGTTTTCCTTCCCAGTCAAAATACCTTTTGAGCATATTCACATGACACACACTGTGAGATTTCTTTCTGTCTGGCATTCATATCAAATAATTCACCTCACTCAATCACCTTTCAATTTGCTAAGGCCCACTAAACCTTGCTTTTAAAAGACTACCTACTACTACAATCAACACTTTATCTCCACTTCCAAAATTGTGAATTTAATTTTTTGTCTGCTTCCTTTAAATCCTGTCTAGCCAACTCACCTGCTCTACTTAATCTTTCCATAAAATTTGACATGTAGTCAAATATGTGGTCTCTGAACTCTGACTTACCAATTTCTTCTGTGTTAATTCAATGGTCCTCTCACTTCATGCCCAAGAACTAATTCAAACTGATAAAATTTGGTAGATTCATATGGTTCATCCTTAATTGTAAAAAGTAAAAATGGAATTTCTTTATCCCAATCTTCTGGATAGTCTCCACTATAAGCCCTCAACGTGGTCGTTCAAGCCTGATGCCACCGTTCTAATGCTCCTGGCAATCCTGGATGGTATACAATGGATTTGAATTGTGTAATCCTAAAGGTATCAATAACATCCTTGAATAACTTGGATATAACATTTGACCATTGATCAGATATAATCTCTGTGGGCAGTCCATACATAGTAAAAAAAATTGAGAAACTCTTCTACAATCCTTTTAGCTTGCATAATGGAATGACCTCTGGAAATCTAGTGAACACATTCATTATGGTCAGCAAATACTGATTCCCACTTTTTGTTTTAGGCAGGGGTGTTAGGAAATCAGTTAAGACTCTTGAGAAAGGTTCCTCAGGTGCAGGGATGGGTATTAAAGGTGTTGGTTTCATCACTGCCTGAGGTTTTTCAATTATCTGACAGGTATTACATATCCAGCAAAATTCAGCCATATCCTTATATGGTTCACGCCAATAACAACGTTTTTGCATTTTAGCTTGAACTTTCCTCACTCTCAAGTGATCTCCTATTGGTAATTCATGTGCAACCTGCAACTCTTCCTTTCTATAACCCACTGGTAATACAACTTGATGAACCTCTGCCCATTTCTCAGCATTTCCTCATCAAGACTTTATTTTTAAGACAGTTACATTCTGGAATAACTCAGACTTTTTGGTTGTGTACTTTTTTTGCAACTACTTTAGTCATTTCATCATTCTGTTGTAATTCATCTAATTTCTCTGAACTAAAGATATCCATGTTGTCCTCCATCTGTTTCTGTGATTTTTTCTTAACCATTTGATCAATCATAGTCAATGATAATTGTACGTCATGTTCCTTATTTTCATTCTTTGATTTCTGCTCCTGCTTCAACCTGTGGCTTTGTGACCTTGTTAATACACAGTCAGGAAAAATCCCAGGATATAATTTCTGTAATAGGTCAGCTGCCTGATTTTCCACTGGCTTTTCAACCACAGTCGGCATCCATCCCGGTTGTGATCCTGTTATATCATTGCCAAGGACAACTTGTATTCCTGGAGCCAAGAGTTTCTCCATTACTCCTACCACCACTTCACCACTTCTCACCAGACTCTCTAACTTTACATAATCTTCTTCTCGCAATGAATTCCACATAGAGTCATAGAGTATAGAAATGTACAGCATGGAAACAGACCCTTCGGTCCAACCCGTCCATGCCGACCAGATATCCAACCCAATCTAGTCCCATCTGCCAGCACCTGGCCCATATCCCTCCAAACCCTTCCTATTCATATACCCATCCAAATGCCTCTTCAATGTTGCAATTGTACCAGCCTCCACCAAATCTTCTGGCAGCTCATTCCATACAGGTACCACTCTCTGCATGAAAAATTTGCCCCTGAGATCTCTTTTATATCTTTCCCGTCTCACCCTAAACCTATGCCCTCTAGTTCTGGACTCCCCCACACCAGGGAAAATACTTTGTCTATTTATCCTATCCATGCTCCTCATAATATTGTAAATCTCGATAAGGTCACCCCTCAGCATCCGACGCTCCAGGGAAAACAGCCTCAGCCAGTTCAGCCTCTCCCTGTAGCTCATATCCTCCAACCCTGGCAACATCCTTGTAAATCTTTTCTGAACCCTTTCAAGTTTCACAACATCTTTCCGATAGGAATGAGACC
>NC_057710.1:68455621-68456819 GCF_004010195.1 Chiloscyllium plagiosum
CTTACTGAAGTCCATATAGAGCACATCTACTGCTCTGCCCTCATCAATCTTCTTTGCTCCTTCTTCAAAAAACTCAATCAAGTTTGTGAGACATGATTTCCCACACACAAAGCCATGTTGACTATCCCAAATCAGTCCTTGCCTTTCCAAATACATGCATATCCTGTCCCTCAGGTTTCCCTCCAACAACTTGCCCACCACCGAGGTCAGGCTCACCAGTCTATAGTTCCCTGGCTTGTCTTTACCGCCCTTCTTAAACAGTGGCACCACGTTTGCCAACCTCCAGTTTTCCGGAACCTCACCTGTGACTATTGCTGATACAAATATTTCAGCAAGAGACCCAGCAATCACTTCTCTAGCTTCCCACAGAGTTCTCGGGTACACCTGATCAGGTCCTGGGCATTTATCCACATTTACCCGTTTGAAGACATCCAGCACTTCCTCCTCTGTAATCTGGACATTTCACAAGATGTCACCATATATTTCCCTATGGTCTATATCTTCCATATCATTTTCCACAGTAAATACTGATGCAAAATATTCATTTAGTATCTCTCCCATTTTCTGTGGCTCCACACAAAGGCTGATCTATGAGGGGCCCTATTCTCTCCCTAGTTACCCTCTTGTCCTTAATATATTTGTAAAAACCCTTTGGATTCTCCTTAATTCTATTTTCCAAAGCTATCTCATGTTTTTCCCTCCTGATTTCCCTCTTAAGTATACTCCTACTTTCTTTATAGTCTTCTAAGGATTCACTCGATCTATCCTGTCTGTACCTGACATATGCTTCCTTCTTTTTCTCAACCAAACCCTCAATTTCTTTAGTCATCCAGCATTCCCTATACCTTCCAGCCTTCCCTTTCACCCTGACAGGAATATACTTTCTCTGGATTCTTGTTAACTCATTTCTGAATGCTTCCCATTTTCCAGTCATCCCTTTACCTGCGAACATCTGCCTCCAATCAGCTTTCGAATGTTCTTGCCTAATACCGTCAAAATTGGCCTTTCTCCAAATTAGGACTTCAACTTTTAGATCTGGTTTATCCTTTTCCATCACGATTTTAAAACGAATAGAATTATGGTTGCTGGCCCCAAAGTGCTCCCCCACTGACACCCCAGTCACCTGCCCTGCCTTATTTCCCAAGAGTAGGTCAAGTTTTGTACCTTCTCTAGTAGGTACATCCACATACAGAATCAG
>NC_057710.1:68456949-68468787 GCF_004010195.1 Chiloscyllium plagiosum
GTAATTGCTATGATATCCCAGTCCCATGTTCCTAACCATGCCCTGAGTTCATCTACCTTCCCTGTTAGGCCCCTTGCATTGAAATAAATGCAGTTTAATTTATTAGTCCTACCTTATCCCTGCCTGCCCTGACTGTTTGACTCACTTCTGTTCTCAGCTGTACCCGTCTCAGATCGATCTCTTTCCTCACTATCTCCCTGAGTCCCATCCCCCACCTTGCTAGTTTAAATCCTCCCAAGCAATTCTAGCAAATTTCCCTGCCAGTATGCTAGTCCCCTTCCAATTTAGGTGCAATCCGTCCTTCTTGTACAGGTCACTTTTACCCCAAAAGAGATTCCAATGATCCAAAATGTGAATCCTTCTCCCATACACCGGCTCCTCAGCCATGCATTCATCTGCTCTAGCTTCCTATTCCTGCCCTCACTAGCTCGTAGCACTGGGAGTAATCCAGATATTACTACCATTGAGGACCTCCTTTTTAAATTTCTGCCCAGCTCTCTGTAATCTCCCTTCAGAGTATCAACCTTTTCCCTTCCAATGTCATTGGTTCCAATGTGGACAATGACCTCCTGCTGGCCCCTCTCCCCCATGAGAACATTCTGCACCCTCTCTGAGATATCCTTGACTCTGGCACCAGGGAAACAACACACCATTCTGCTTTTTCTCTGCTGGCCACAGAAACATCTGTCTGTACCTCGGACTACAGAATCCCCTAACAAAATTGATCTCTTGGAAGCTGACACACCCCTCGTTGCATTAGAGCCAGTCTCAATATCAGAAACTTGGCTGTTCGTGTTACGTTCTCCTGAGAATTCATCACCTTCTACATTTTCCAAAACAGCATATCTGTTTGAAATGGGTTATATCCACAAAAGACCCCTGTCCTAGCTGCCGACCTAGAGTTAACCCATCTATGTGAATGTATCTGAGACTTCCCCCCTCCTATAACTGCCATCCATCACATACTGTTGCTGTTGAAAATTCCTCATTGCTTCTATCTGTCTCTCCAACCGATCCACTCGATCTGATAAGATTAAAGAATCCACTATACTCACTACTGCAGCCTTTCTCTTGGACAGACTTAAAACTACAATTAACTTATTTGTTTCTGTGCTGTGAACTTCGCCCAACAGTTCCTCCAAGATTAGTTGTGAATTTCGCTGTTTGTTAATTTTCCCAGATGCACTCCGATGTCCAGCGATACACGAATTCAAACAGCAAAGGCAGTAACTGTGCAGGTTCTCTCTCTCAATTACCACCTTTTCTGGTAATACGCCTTCTGAATTACATATCTCCTCATCTCTTGATCTCAAGATTGATATGCTTCCATATCTCTGAAAATGTTATTTTCTTTACCTGCTCCTCCTGGCATGTATAAGTAAACCTTATCCTTGCAAGTACCTTCTTTAAAGGGATATGGGATTTTCCTCTCAACCAATACCTGATCGGGTTGTACATTCTGGCGCAGCTGTTTAGCTTCCAATGTACTTTCCCTTAACACTCCAACAAAACTCATTGGCTATCCTGTTTCATACATTCGTCTTCCCAGTGCTTTTTCTACACCATCAATACAGTCCAAAGATGTGCAGGTTAGTTGAATTAGCCAAGCTAAATTGCCCATAGTGTTCAGGAATGTATAGGTTAGGTGCATTAGTCAGGGAAAATGTAGAGTATTAGGGTAGCGGAATGGATCTGAGTAGGATACTCTTCAGAGGGCCAGTGTGGACTTGTTAGGCGAAATGGCCTGTTTCCACATTGTAGGGATTTTATGATTCTATGATATGCAGGTTAGGTGGATTGGCCGTGCTAAATTGCCTGGTATTGTCCAGAGATATATAGGTTAGGTGGATTAGCCATGGGAAATGCAGGGTGACAGGGATAGAGTAGGGGGTAGGTCTGGGAGGGATGCTTTTCAGAGAGTCTGTGTGGACTTGATGGCCTGTTTCCACACTGTAGAGTATCTCTGATAACTGCAACTTCATGTGGCCTATTTTATTGCAGTGAAAACACCAGAGCTTTTTACTTCTCTGTCCCTGTCACGGGTTTCATTTTAACCCTGTAGTAAATTATCTTTACTACCTTCAATGGGATCTCTTTTTTTCTTATCACTGAGGGACTCTCTTTTCCCAAATTTCTATCCCTCACAGACTAAAATTAATGTTGGAAGTCATACTTGATTTATGAACAAACTCATAATCATCAGCCATTTCTGCTGTTAGTCTTGCAGTTTTAATTCTCTGCTCTTCCACATGAATTCTGAATAATTCATGAAATGAATTTTTGAACTCCTCCAAAACAGTTATCTCTGGATGTAAGTTTGCTCGTTGAGCCGAAAGGTTTGTTTTCAGATGTTTCGTCACCATTCTAGATAACATCATCAGTGAGCCTGTGGTGAAGCACTGGTGTTAGTGATCTGCTTTCCACTTATGTGTTTAGGTTTCCTTGGGTTGGTGCCATTTCCTTGGTGATGTCATTTCCTGTTCTTTTTCTCAGACGGTGGTAAGTTGGGAGAAGTCAATGTGTTTGTTGATAGAGTTCCAGTTGGAATGCCATGCTTCTAGAAATTCTTCTGTGTGTCTCTGTTTGACTTGTCCCAGGATGGATGTGTTGTCCCAGTCGAAGTGGTGTCCGTCCTCATCTGTATGTAAGGATACTAGTGGTAGTGGGTCATGTCTTTTTGTGGCTAGTTGATGCTCATGTATCCTGGTGGTTAGTTTTCTGCTTGTTTGTCCAATGTAGTGTTTGTTACAGTTCTTGCAAGGTATTTTGTAAATTACAATAGTTTTGCTTGTTGTCTGTATATGGTCTTTTCAGTTCATTAGCTGCTGTTTTAATGTGTTGGTGGGTTTGTGGGCTACCATGCTGCCAAGTGGTCTGAGCTTGTCTGGCAGTCATTTCTGAAATGTCTTTGATGTGGGGGAGTGTGGCTAGGGTTTCTGGGCATTTTGTCTGCTTGTTTGGGTTTGTTGGTGAGAAATTACTAAACTGCTTTCATTGGATACCCATTCTTTTTGAAAACGCTGTATAGGGTGGTTTTCTTCTGCTCTTCGTAGTACCTCTGTGTTGCAGTCTGTGGTCACTCATTGAAATAATGTTCTAATGCAGCTTCATTTGTGGATGTTGGGATGATTGCTTCTGTAGTTCAGTATTTGATCCATATGTGTTGCTTTCCTGTAGATGCTGATTGAAGTTACCCATTGGCTGTTTGCTCTACTTTGACATCTAGGAATGGCAGTTGTTGTTTTCCTCCTCTTTTGTGAATTTCATGCTGGTAAGGATAGTATTGATGGTCTTGAATGTTTCCCATGATCTATTTCATTTAGTGATGAGAAAGTGTCATCCACATAACTGACCCAAAGTTTGGGTTGGATGGTTGGCAGAGCTATTTGTTCAAGTCTCTGCATTGCTGCCTCTGCTAAGAACCCTGATATTGGCATCACCTCTCTTAGAGCTCATATGTTTGATGTATTTTCACTGCCCATATCCATCTTTAAGATTCAATGTACACTTCACCAGGATCCCTCCTTAGATTCCTGAAATGTTGTCATTAGGCTTCTAGTACTGGGTCATATACACTTAAGATGGCTTTTTTCACCTCCTCATATTCCCTAGATACATTCTCTGATAGTGATGTAAATGTCTCACTAGCTCTACCTACCAACTTTGTTTGGATCAACAATACCCACATGGTCACTGGCTATTTCATTTGTTTAGCCACTTTCTCAAATGAAATAAAAGAAGCTTTTACAGCCTTCTCATTGAACTTAGGCAGTGCTTGGACTTACTTAAACAGATCCCCACTGGGCCTTTGGCTACAATGGGTTTGTCTATCATCACTGTCCTCATTAAGCCTGCCTTCTAACTTCACCTCCACCCTTTTAGTCAACCTCCCTCTCATATTGCCAATTCCTGAAGTTAAAAATCTCTGTCTTTCTGCTTTTGTTCTCTCTCTTTCACCCTTTCCATAAAGTCCCTATGGTATGGAAGCAGGCCATTCAGCCCATCGAGTCCACACTGACCCTCTGAAGAATATTGCACCCATACCCACCCCATACCCTAACCCTATAACCCTGCGTTTCCCATGCTAAACCACCTACCCGACACATCTCTGGACATTATGGGGCAATTTAGCATGGTCAATCCACCTAACCTGCACACATTGTGGGCGGAAACCAGAGCACCCAAAGGAATCCCATGCAGACACAAGGAGAATGTGTAAGTTCCAGACAGGCAGTCATCCCAGGATTGAATTGAACCCGGGTCCCAGCATTGTGAGGCAGTTCCCTTTCTTCTCTCTCTTTCTCGCTTTCCACTTTCTCTTTCGCCATTTCCTCTCTTTCTCTTTCTTCTACTGAAGCCCCCCCGCCTCTTCTTTTTCCTCTGCTTTTCACTGTAATTTAAGTTGTTTCATTTTCTTTTCTCTTTCTTTTCCCTTTAATTCAAACTGCTTCATTTGCAAATGAATTTTAGCAATTTCCAAAGATTCTGGTGGCATTTTTGACAATCATAAATGGGTTATTATTACAATTACCTCCTCTTTTCACATGGGCAAAGGCAACTCCAACTCCAGCTGATCTGCCAATTCCAAAAGCCTCATCTTGCTCACTTTCCGGAAAAATCCTGAAGTGTCTTGTCCTTCCGAAACTCTTAATGACTGGAAGAGCTAGTATTACACCAGGCTTACCCAGTTTAAACACCTGAAACAAAACACACTAACACTTACCACTTGCTGTCTTTGTATACAATAATCCTAAACCCAAACTGGAATTAGAGATTTTGATCCTAACAAGAGTCCCCAATTTATAATGGATCAGACTAGAACCGAGACCCTAACTTGTTCTTCTTTTAAAGGCAAATATGAGGCGCTGTGTTCCAGATGCAATTCAATTAGTCAAACTATTCAACGTTAAGCAAAACATAAATTATTCAAACACTGTAGTTAAAATACAACCAAAGAACGAACTTGGAATAACTTGACTCAGTTGGAAAACTTAACAGTCTAATACATTATTTTACTACTAAACCATAACCGTTCCAATTTAGTAATATCCTATAAACACATCCATTAACAAAAAGGCAAATTCACAAAAACACGGAAAATCCTATCAGTAAGAAAGAGATACATGCAACGACTCCCCAGAGAGAGAGAGAAAAAGAGAGAGCGAGAGAGAGAGATTGTAGTGGTCAGGAGAGATTCACCGCCTACTACATTTGCTCAGACCCTGGCGACACTGCTGAAAGCAAGATAGAAATCTGGAATCTGTGAAAGCTTGACCACACCCACTCAGGCTGCTTTGATTGTTCCAACTGAAAAAAGAACAAGGCCTTACATTTGTTTAGCTTCCTATAGGCTGCTGGTCACCTGTCCCTAGTTTCTGCCTCTAAAAGAAACCAGGACAAAACACACCTTTTAAAACTAACAGTGCTATTAAACAGCACCTGCTCAGCAATAACCTGCTCAGTGATGCCCAGTTTGGGTTCTGCCAAGGCCACTCAGCTCCTGACTTCATTTCAGCCTTGTTCGAACATGGACAAAAGAGCTGAATTTCAGAGGTGAGGTGAGAATGATAGGCCCCGACATCCAGTGTGGCATCAAAGAGCCCTTGTGAAACTGAAATCAGTTGGTATCAGGAGGGAAACTCTCTGCTGGTTGGAGAATATCTAGCACATTGGAAGATGTCGTGGTTGTTGGAGATCGCTCAGGGAAGGTCCAAACATCAGCTGCTTCTCAAATGATTGTATAATATTCTGCGTCATTTGCAATTCCTCAGATACTGAAGCAGACGCTGTTTAAATGCAACAATATCCAGGCTTGGGCTGACAAGTGGCAAGTAACATTTGCACCACACAAATTCCAGGCTGTGAATAATTCACAATCTAACCACTGCCCCTTGACATCCAATAGTGTTACCATTACCCTGAATCCCCCACTATCAGCATCCTGAGGGTTACAACTAACTAGAAATCCAACTGGGCTCACCATATATTTAACAAAGCAGCCACAAGAGCAGGCCAAAGGTTAGGAATACTGCAACAAGTAACTCATCCCTTGACTCCCCATAGCTTATCCATTATCCACTAGGCAAAAGTCAGGAGTGTGATAGAATATTTCCCATTTGTTTGGATCACTGCTGCTCCAACAACAGCCAAGAAGCATGAAACCATGCAGGACAAAGCAGCCCGCATAATTCCACAAGCACCGACTCCCTCCAGCACTGACGCTTGGTAGCAGCAGTGTGCATTGTCTACAAGATGTACTGCAGAAATTCACCAAAGATCCTCAGTCAGCACCTTCCAAACCAACGACTACTTCCATGCAGAAGGACCAGAGTAGCAGATACATGGGAACACCACATCTTCAAGATCTCCTCGAAATCACTCACCATCTTGACTTGAAATATATCACCACTCCTTCAATGTTGCTGGGTAAAAGCTCTGGAATTCCCTCCCTTAAGGGCATTGTGGACTGCAACAGTTCAAGAAGGCACCTTTTGAAGGGAAACTAGGGATTGGCAATAAATATTTATTCGTACATTTGTAGTGCCATTGAGTGAACAGAGATATATATATGTTGAATATTTTGAAAAGAATATTTCAAAGCAGCAAATATTAGCTGCATCAGCAGAAATATTGCATTTTTAAAGCAAACAAACTGACAGATAGAGACTGCAAGTGTGCAACAAACTCATGCAGGGGTCACATGCCATTGCTTGTGGGTGTAACACAGATTTGTTTTGAACACAGTTAGAAAGAACTTATCACAGAGATAACTGTCTTTGCCCCCTCTCAGTTTTTTTTTAATCCCTCACATCACAGTTTGTGAGTTCAAAACCCACAAGAACACTTCAATATCCAAAGTGGAGAATTCTTAAAGGAGAAGACTGAATCGCCACTATGGTATCCAGAAAAAATAAAATCAAATTATAACTAACCCCAGTAGAAACTTCAGCACAAGCAGCTCATGTCAAATATGCTTTGGCTGCAGGCTAACAGTTGGGTCAAACTGCAAATAAGTCATTTTTTGCTGAATCAAACTGATATTTAGTCAATATATTTTTGAAGGTAACACTCTGCGGTGTTATTCTTGGTTCTCGTTTCAAAGTTTTTGTTAATAATCTTTGCATCTTTGCAAGAGTAAGTTCTTTTTTTCCCAATAAGCCTGCTCTTTTTCAGTTAATTAAGAAATGTGACTAACTTATTTTATTCACTCATGTGATGTGGACATCACTGGCAAGGCCAGCATTTATTACCCATCCCTAATTGCCCAGAGGGCAGTTAAGAGCCAAGCACATTGCTGTGGTTCTGGAGTCACTTGTAGACCAGACCAGCTATGGATGACAGTTTCCTTCCCTCAAGGAAATTAATGAGCCAGACGTTTTCCAATCATTGGCAATGGTTTCATTGGACCTTTAATTCTAGATTATTTATTGAATTCAGATTCCACTATCTGCTGTGGTGGGATTTAAACCCAGGTCCCCAGAACGTTCGATGAGTTTCTGAATTAACAGTCTAGTGATAATACCATGAGGCCATTGTTGCCTCCCTTAAGTTATTTATGAAACTGACCTATATAGCATCTACAATACAATTTGGCAATGTCACTTTTCTCTTTAAATCACTCCAGAATGTCAGCAGAGTTCTCTTTTATTCACTCATGAGATGAGGGCTTCATTAGCTTGGCCAGCATTTATTGCCCATTTACAATTGTCCAGACAGTAAAGAGTTGTGATAATGTTGCCCTTTTAACAAGGTTATTTCATGCTTGGGTGTTTTCTAAGGGAGATCATAAAAGCAGAGGTGCTGAACTGTTTTGGAAAGAGCCTAGTTTAACAATGGCAAGGATTTGACCAGTTCATAGAGTCATAGAGTCATAGAGATGTTCAGCATGGAAACAAACTCTTCGGTCCAATCCGTCCATGCTGACCAGATATCCCAACCCAATCTAGTCCCACCTGCCAGCACCTGGCCCATATCCCTCCAAACCCTTCCTATTCATTTACCCATCCAAATGCTTCTTAAATATTTCAATTGTACCAGCCTCCACCACTTCCTCTGGCAGCTCATTCCATACACGTACCACCCTCTGCGTGAAAAAGTTGCCCCTGAGGTCTCTTTTATATCTTTCCCCTCTTACCCTAAACCTATGCCCTTTAGTTCTGGACTCGGCAAGGACTGATTCGGAATAGTCAACATGGCTTTGTGCGTAGGAAATCATGTCTCACAAACTTGATTGAGTTTTTTGAAGAAGTAACAAAGATGATTGATGAGGGCAGAGCAGTAGATGTGATCTATATGGACTTCAGTTAGGCATTCAACAAGGTTCCCCATGGGAGACTGATTAGCAAGGTTAGATCTCATGGAATAAAGGGAGAACTAGCCATTTGGATACAGAACTGGCTCAAAGGTAGAACACAGAGAGTGGTGGTGGAGGGTTGTTTTTCAGACTGGAGGCCTGTGACCAGTGGAGTGCCACAAGGATCCTCTACTTTTTGTCATTTACATAAATGATTTGGATGCGAGCATAAGAGGTACAGTTAGTAAGTTTGCGGATGACACCAAAATTGGAGGTGTAGTGGACAGCAAAGGGGTTTACCTCAGATTACAACAGGATCTGGACTAGATGGGCCAATGGGTTGAGAAGTGGCAGATGGAGTTTAATTCAGATAAATTCGAGGTGCTGAATTTTGGGAAAGCAAATCTTAGCAGGACTTATACACTTAATGGTAAGGTCCTAGGAAGTGTTGCTGAACAAAGAGACCTTGGAGTGCAGGTTCATAACTCCTTGAAAGTGGAGTCGCAGGTAGATAGGATAGTGAAGAAGGCATTTAGTATGCTTTCCTTTCTTGGTCAGAGTATTGAGTACAGGAGTTGGGAGGTCATGTTGTGGCAGTACAGGACATTGGTTCGGTCACTGTTGGAATATTACGTGCAATTCTGGTCTCCTTCCTATCGGAAAGATGTTGTGAAACTTGAAAGGGTTCAGAAAAAATTTACAAGGATGTTGCCAGGGTTGGATGATTTGAGCTATAGGGAGAGGCTGAACTGGCTGGGACCGTTTTCTCTGGAGCGTCGGAGGCTGAGGGGTGACCTTATAGAGGTTTACAAAATTATGAGGGGCATGGATAGGGTAAATAGGCAAAGTCTTTTCCCTGGGGTCTCTTCTAGTTCAGGCTTTCTCTAGTTTGGTTTAGCTGTAACAAGCAGGATCCAAGCTTTAGTAAATGGTACCTGACTGGTTTTCTCTCTGAAATCCCTCATGTGTAAGAATCTGTGTTTGAATTTGCCTTTTCCCAAGAGGTATGTTTGTGAGATATTATGGGAATTTGAACAGCTTCTTGGCTAAGGTACAGCGTCAAGTCAGTTGAGTATTCAAATAGTTGTTTTTCGAAATTCTGTTTCCTTTTGTTCATGTTTCAACTGAAATGTTTAACTAAATTCTGTTTTGCTTAAAGCTGAGTGGTTTGACCAGCTGCATCACTCCTGGAATATCCACCCACATCTGTATTTAAAATAAAAATGTTACGGTCTGGGCTTCCTTCTTAAAATATTTTGAGGGGGTCTAGCCTGGTCCAGAATAGAGTCAATCATATTACTGTGGATCTGAAGTCAGATGCAGGCTGGATCAGGTAAAGATGGCTGTTTCCTTTCCTAAAGCTCTGGCACAAAGTTCTGTAGTATGTGATTAATCTGGTCGACATTTTTCTCATATCAGTCCAAGGCCATTCCTATTAATGCTCCAAGTCTCTGAGCAGGATGTGTCTGCAAGGAGGTCACTCAGCATTGGCTGACTCCCTTCATATCACAGAAAGAAAGGAAGACATGTCATGAGATCAGGGAGGGATGAATGCCGCCAGAGTTACTTTTCCTCCCTGACCATTCTGGAGACAAGGCTACATTCAACCCCAGGAACACTAGCTCTTTACAATAAGCAATAAGTAAGGGTGCCATCAAGTGCTTCAACAAATTTCAACAACCTTTCACAATCCAACACACCCCTCCTCCACTCAAACATCCTCAAATTCCCTAACTCTCACTTCACCTCGCCCATCACAATTACCATCCATTACCACACAGCACCTTTCTCTTTAAATGGAAGAAGTCTTTGTTGAGAACCATCTTACCTGTTAATGTATTTCCCCAATCCATTTTAACCTATCCTTATATTCTTGTAACTTCCATTATTTGAGTTTGAAATTCTACCGTATATGAGTTGGCTGAACTTCTTTTGCCCATTTTGTACTCCCAACTAAAGTGAATTTAATCCTTTAATCTTATGCTCCAACCAATGAACCAACATTCCAAAGATCATTTTGCTTAATCTCCTCAATATTTTGAATCTCGACTTTTATTTATAGTACATGAATCTAGATAATAAACCTACCCTGTTTCACCTTCCATAATTCAACAACATCCAGCAATATCACCTTGCAATTGGCTTTGCTGAGGAAAAAAGCATCAGGCAGAATTTTCCGAGCATCTAAATACTGTGTGCAAAGATGAGTCAGTTGAGAAAATGAGATTCACAATAGCGAGGAAAATAGTTTGATTTTCCACACAATGTTTTAATGGCGAGACGTGACCCTTACCAAAGAGTGGTATGAGGCAAATTTTTATACTTTAGTATTTTTTATGGACCAGATCATATACTCTGCAAATATATCAAGGAGATAGCCTAGACCCTAAGACTTATCTTTTTTAAAGGCAAGTGTAAGGTATTGTGTTCCAGATGTAATTTGATTGGTTACACAACTTAGTTTTTTACAAAACACACCTTATTCTTATCCCCAATTTAAAAAGAAACATTAGAAAGAAGAGTGCAAACTCCACACAGACAGTTGCCCAAGGCGGGAATTGAACTTGGGTCTCTGGTGCTATGAGACAGCAGTGTTAACCACTGTGCCACTGTGTCACCCAATAAGCAGGGAGACTTGGGGGACTTGCAGGAGCAATAGATGGTCATAGCAGGGGATTTTAATTTTTGTAACATAGACTGGGACTGCCATAACATTAAGTGCTTAGATGGGGTGGAATTTGTTAAGTGCATCCAGGAAAGTTTTCTCAAACAGTATATAGAGGGTCTTATTCGGAAAGTCACAAAACTCAACTTACTCTTGGGAAATAGGGCAGAACAGGTGAGGGAGGTGATAGTTTGGAGCACTTTGGGACCAGTGACCATAGTCTTATTAATTTTAAAATAGTTATGGAGAGGGACAAAACTGGTCCACAGGTTCGAATTCTAAAGTGGGCAAGGCAAACTTTGATGGAATTAGACAGGAGCTTGCAGGGATTGATTGGAATAGTTTGTTTGCAGGCAAAGGGACCTCCGGCAACTGGGAGGCCTTTAAAAGTGAGATAGCTAGAGTTCAATGTCTATGTGTTCCTGTGCAAGTGAAAGGCAAGGTTGTCAGGAATAGGGAACCCTGAGTGACAAGACATTGAGGCTTTGAGCAGAAAAAAAGAAGGAGGCATGGCTCAGGAACAGGCAGCTGGGATCAAGATTGGTGGAGTTGTGGATAGTGAGGAGGACTGTTGTCGGCTGCAAAGGGACTTAGATATGATGCAGAGCTGGGCTGAGGAGTGGCAGATGGAGTTCAACCCTGTCAAGTGTGAGGTTGTCCATTTTGGAAGGACAAATAAGAATGCAGAATACAGGGTTAACGATAGGGTTCTTAGTAAGGTGGAGGAGCAAGGGATCTTGGGGTCTATGTTCATAGATCTTTGAAAGTTGCCACTCAGGTGGATAGAGCTTGTAAGAAGGCCTATGGTGGATAAGCGTTCATTAGCAGAGGGATTGAATTCAAAAGTTGTGAGGTGATGTTACAGCTGTACAGGACCTTG
>NC_057710.1:68468830-68504178 GCF_004010195.1 Chiloscyllium plagiosum
TCAGAAACTTTTTCCCCGGGTACAACAGAGTGTTACAAGGGGACATAAGGTGAAGGGTGGAAGGTATAGGGGGGATGTCAGGGGTAGGTTCTTTACCCAGAGAGTGGTGGGGGCATGGAACGCGCTGCCTGTGAGAGTGGCAGAGCCAGAATCATTGGTGACCTTTAAGTAGCAATTGGATAGGTACATGGATAGGTGCTTAAGCTAGGACAAATGTTCGGCACAACATCGTGGGCCGAAGGGCCTGTTCTGTGCTGTATTGTTCTATGATCTATGTTCTATGGGAATCTGTGGAGATATACAGGGGATACTGGAGTTTACTGAAGAAGGAAATCAGGAGGGCAAAAGGGGTGCACAATGGCCTTGACTGAAAAGATTAGGGTGAATCCAAAAAGGTATTTTAAGTATATTAAAGGTAAATGAATAACTAGAGAGAGAATAGGAGCCCTCAAAGACCAAAATGGACATGTATGTGTGGAACTGCAGGAGAAGGGCAAGTTTCTCCATGAATATTTCTCCTCTGTGTTTACCATGGGCAAAGACATGGAGACTTGGAAACTTGGGGAAGTTAGTGGTGATATCTTGGGGACAGTCTATATAGCAGTAAAGGAGGTGTTGGAAGTATTAGAATGTGTGAAGGTGGATAAATCTGTTGGTCCTGACCAGATATATACAAGAACACTACAAGAAGCAAGAGAAGAAATTGCGGGGGCCCAGGCTGATATTTTAGCATCATCGTTAGCCACAGGTGAGGTCCTGGAAGACTGGAGGGTAGTGAATGCTGTGCCCTTATTCAAGAAAAGCTGCAAAGGAAAACCTGGGAACTTTATACCAGTAAGCCTAACACCTGAGATAGATAAGTTATTTGAGAAGATTCTGAGAGATAAGATATACATGCATTGGAAAGAAAGGGTTTGATTAGGAGTAGTTAGCATGGCTTTGCAAGTGGGAGATCATGCCTCACAAATTTGCTCGAGATCTTTGATGAAGTGACCATGAAGGTTGACAAGGGCAGGGTGGTAGACGTAGTCTATATGGTTTCAGTAAGGCTCCACATGATAGGTTGCTATGGAAAGTAAGATCGCATGGAATCCTAGGGAACTGGCAAATTGGATACATAATTGGCTTATTGGAGGAATAAGAGGGTAATAGTGGAAGGATGCTTGTCAGACTGGAGGTCTGTGACAAGTTGAGTGCCTCAGGGGTTGGTGTTAGGTCCATTATCTATATGTACAAGGCATATGTAGTACGTTTTCACATGACACTCAAATAGAGAGTATTGTGGATAATGAGGAAGGTTATCAGGAATTGCAGCAGAACCTTGGTCATCTGGGGAAGTGGGTCGAGAAATGGCAAATGGAGTTTAATATAGATAAGTATGAGGTGTTGCATTTTGGAAAGTCAAATCAAGGTGGGAGTTTCTGGTGAATGATAGAGTCTTAAGGAGTGTAGTGGAACAGAATGACCTTGGAGTTCAGGTGCATGGTTCTCTGAAAGTGGAGTCACAGGTTGACAGGACAGTGAAGAAGGCTTTTGGCACGCTGGCCTTCATCAGACAGGGCATTGAGTATAGAAGTTGGAAAATTCTGTTGCAGTTGTACAGGACATTGGTGAGGCCGCACTTGGAGTATTGTGTTCAGATTTGGTCACCTATAGGAGGGATGTTATTAAACTGGAAAGTGTATTGAAGAAATTCACAATGATGTTGCCAAGACTCAACAGTTTGAGTTATAGGGAAAGGTTGGACAAGCTTGGACTTTTTTTTCTTTAGAGTGTTGGAGACTGAGGGAGAATCTAATAGAAGTGTATAAGATCACGAGAGGCATAGATAGGGTAAATGCACTCAGTCTTTTTCCCAGCATTGGTGAATCAAGAACTAGAGGGCATCAGTTTAAGGTTAGAGGGGAAAGAATAAAAGGAAATCAAAGAGGCAACTTTTTTACACAGAGGGTATTATGCATATGGAATTAACTGTCAGCAGAAGTGTTTTAGGCAGGTTCATAAAAAAAAATAGGCATTCGGAAAAATATGTGAATAGGAGAGGTTTAGAAAGATATGGGCCAAGTGCAGGGAAATGGGTTTAGAGTCGATGGACACTTTGGTCAGCATGGACCGGTTTGGGCCATAGCGCCTGTCTCCGTGCTGGAGGACTCTCTGACGCTATGACCCCAAGTCAAAAAGATTCTGGATTCATCAGGATGATGCCATTGTCGCATGCTTGGTGCAGCATCCTTAATCTAGAAAAATATATGATGAGCATGAAGTCAGATGTTCCTGAGATACAGAAAGTGATTTCTTGTTTCAAGATTTCATTTATTCTTCACACATTTGAGCAGACTGCACCCAGTTTTACACAGGATTCACAGCAAATATTACTTAAATGAACAGAAATGATCAAGGAAATCATTGTGTAAATGCTCTCTTGAATGATGTGAACATCAATCTGTTCTATTGCCATCACAGAATCTCATTTTTCCATTCGTTTTTGCATCTTATTTTGCTTTGGGTATGCCCTGTAAATGGCTGCTTGAGTCATGAGCTTTTTTGAAGGTATGAGTCATGTTAAAGAGATTGTGAGGTTTGCACATAGGTTACTTCCTGTTACTTCAAGGAGGTTTAATCATTGACCACATATATGAGAAACATCTTTAAAAGTTGTCCAAATTACAACGAGAGTCAACTATGTACGTGTATATAAATAGAGTTGAGACTGTGGTGTGGGAAAAGCACAGCAGGTCAGGCAGCATCCAAGGAGCAAGAGAGTTAACATTTCGGGCAAAAGCCCTTCATCAAGAATTAAGGACCATTCCTGATGAAGGGCTTTTGCCGGCAGCGTCGGCGCTCCTGCTCCTTGGATGCTGCCTGACCTGCTGTGCTTTTCCATCACCACACTCTCGACTCTGATCTCCAGCATCTGCAGTCCTCACTTTCGCCATGTGTACATAAATAGCCTGGTGAACTGTCTCATCAATCACTGGGCAGCATGCCAGCTCAATGGTTAGCGCTTGGAGTAACCTTGGAGTGCAGGTTCATAGTTCCTTGAAAGCAGCATTGCAGGTAGATAGGATAGTGAAGAAGGTGTTTGGTATGCTTTCCTTTATTGGACAGAGTATTGAGTACAGGAGTTGGGTGGTCATGTTGCAGCTGTACAGGATATTGATTATCGCGTGCAATTCTGGTCTCCTTACTATCGAAAGGATGTTGTGAAACTTGAAAGGGTTCAGAAAAGATTTGCAAGGATGTTGCCAGGGTTGGAGGATTTGAGCTATAGGGAGAGGATGAATACGCTGGGTCTGTTTTCCCTGGAGCATTGGAGGCTGAGGGGTGACCTTATAGAGATTCACAAAATCATCAGAGGCATGGATAGGATAAATGTACAAGTCTTTGTCCTGGGGTGGTGCAGTCCAGAACTAAAGGCATGGGTTTAGGATGAGAGGGGAAAGATATAAAAGGAACCTAAGAGGGAATTTTTTCACGCAGAGGGTGGTGCATGTATGGAATGAGCTGTCAGAGGCTGGTACTGTTGCAGCATTTAAAAGACATCTGGATGGTTTTATGAATAGGACTTATTGAGGAAATCTTGCCTTTATTACTTCTGATAGTCATATTTTAGATGAATCACATAAACCAAGACCTAAACATTGAAGTGTACGTGATATTAAGCTAGAAATGGATGGAGAAGTGGTTAATTAACAGAAGCTCTGTTAAGTAAACAAGGTTATAGCGCAATACAAAGGGTTCTCTTGTGGGAATTGTGTTTATGTCCCCTAACAGCATTCACATGGTCAGACCAGGTGTCAGGGAGGAAATAATGGGAGGTTGTCATTAGTGTACAGAAATGATCATGGGAGATTTTAACCTAAACATAGACTGGTAAAATCAGATGGGAGAAAGGAGTCTTATGAGGAATTAATTGAATGCTTTGGGACAATTTCTTAGATCAGTATATTATGGCAATAACCAGTGAACAGGCTATACTAGTCCTTGGAGGAGAAAGTGAGGACTGCAGATGCTGGAGATCAGAGCTGCAAATGTGTTGCTGGAAAAGTGCAGCAGCTCAGGCAGCATCCAAGGAGCAGGAGAATCGACGTTTCAGGCATGAGCCCTTCTTCAGGAATCAGTCCTTGTTATGCTAGTCTTTGTTTTGGTAGCAGCTACTATAATATGATAGAATCTTACATACAATTTAAGGCAGAGAATTGACCACTATTTCATTTTAAATAAGGACAATTAGGTATGAAAGTAGATGTAGTGAAAGTGAATTAGCAATTTACCATCAGAGATATATTTATGTCAATTGAGTTACAGTGACAAACATTTAATCTGGGATATTCAAGAAAGTGCAGAACAGATACATAACAACAAATAAGAAAAATTCAAAGAGACAGATCTGCCATCTATGCTTAACAGAAAAAGAAGTTAAAGGCAAGAAAAATTTCAAAGTAAAGAAAGAAAGAAAAGAATTGTTAAAGACAAGTGGCAGGTAAGAAGCTTGGAAAGAATATTTTAAAAAGCAAAAAAACACCAAAAGATTGTTAACGTATTGGTTTAATTTTTTTAAGCTCACTAGATTTGGAGAAGGAGCCTTTAGATTGAAAAATAGTTAATGTAATTCCTTCATTCAAAAATGGAGAGTAGCAGATAGCAGGAAACTACAGGCCAATTAGCTCAAAGCCTATTATAGGTGAAATGCTGGAAATTATTATGAAAGATATTACAGCAGTACATTAGAAAAATGTAAGTGTTCCGGCAAGCCAACATGGTTTTGTCAAAGTGAAATCATGTTTGAAGATTGTGTTGGAGTTATTTGAAGAAGCAACTTGTGTTGTAGCCAAGATAGCATTTATTAGAGTGCAACATCAAAGGTTATTGCAGACATTAACATGGTCTTTTATGTACACCTGCATAATAGACTTTGGACAATTTTTAAAGATGTTTCTCATACATGTGGTCAACCAATAAACCTCATCAAAGTGACAGGCAATCACCTATGTACAAACCTCACAATGTCTTTAACGTGACTAATAACTTCAAAAAGGCTCATGGCTCAAGTGGCTATTTATACTCAAAGCAAAATAAGATGCAAAAACGAAGAGAAAATGAATGGGAATAGAAGAGATTGATGTTCACATCATTCAGGAGAGTGATTTACACAATTTATGATTTACCTTGACAAATAAGGTTAAAGAGAATCCCAAGGCATTCTATACATAGCTTAAAAATAAAAAGTTAAAAATCACACAACTCCAGGTTATAGTCCAACAGGTTTAATTGGAAGCACACTAGCTTTCGGAGCGCTGCTCCTTCATCAGGTGATTGTCTGATGAAGGAGCGTCGCTCCAAAAGCTAGTGTGCTTCCAATTAAACCTTTTGGACTATAACCTGGTGTTGTGTGATTTTTAACTTTGTACACCCCAGTCCAACACCGGCATCTCCAAATCTTAAAAATAAAAAGCTAACTAGGGAGAAGGTAGGGCACTCAAGGATAAAGGAGGGAATTTGTGCTTGGAGGCAGAGGATGTGGGCAAGATCCTAAATGAGTACTTTGCAATGGTATTCACCCAAGAGAAGGATTTGGAGGTTAATAACATTTGTGTGAAGCATGCTACCACACTAGGGCAATTTGTGATCATGAAAGAAGTAGTGTTGGGTCTCCTGAAGAGCATTAAGGTGGATAAGTCCCCAGAGCCCAATGATATCTACCCAGATTATTGAGAGAGGCAAGAGAGGAGATCGATGTAGGTTTGTTTGCTGAGCTTGGAGGTTCATTTCCAGACGTTTCGTTACCTTATTAGGTAACATCTTCAGTGGGCCTCATACAAAGCAATGTTGAAAATTCCTGCTTTCTATTTATATGTTTGGGTTTCTTTGAGTTGGTGATGTCATTTCCTGTGGTGAAGTCACATCCTGTTCCCTTTCACAGGGGGTGGTAGATGGAGATTGTTGGTTCCTTCACCAAGATCTTCTTATCCTCATTAGGCATTTGAGAGGTCCCAGAGCACTGACAAGAAGCTAATGCTGCTCCTCTGATCAAGAAGGGAAATAGGAATAACCCAGTAAACTATAGACTGGTGAGTCTCACATTAGTATTAGGAAGCTTTTGGCGAGATTTCTTAGGGATAGGATTTATGTGCAGTTAGGAAAACATGACCTTTTTACAGATAGTCAGCATGGATTTGTGTGGGGGATTGTTATATTTTATTAACTTGCTTGAGTTTTTAAAAGAAATGATAAAGGTGATTAGTGAGAGTAGAGCCCTGGATGTGGTCTTCATGCATTTTAGTAAGGCTTTCGACAAGGTCCCTCATGATAGCCTCATCCAGGACATTAAAATAGGATCCATGGAGACTTGGCTGCTTAGATTCAGAATTGGCTTTCCCATAGAAGGCATCTCAAACATAAATAATGGCAATTACATGTATGTAAGGGTAGGTTAAAATGGCTTGCGAAAATAGGTTAACAGGAAAGATGGTTCTCAAGAAATCTATATTCCATTTCGAAGTGAAAATTCTATGTGGTAATGGGTGGTAATTGTGATGCGAAAGGTAAAGTGAGAAACAGAGAATTTGAGAATGTTGGAGTGAAGAAGAGGGATATTGAGTTGTGAAAGATTGTTGATATTTGTTGAAGCACTTAATGGTACCCTGATACATTGTGAAGTCTGAATGTTCCTTGGGATTGAATGTAATCTTCTCTCCAGAATGGTCAGGGAGGAAAAGTAACTCTGATGGCATTGATCCCTCTCTGACCTCATGACATGTCTTCTTTTCTTGCTGTGATATGAGGGGAGTCAGCCAATGCTGAGTCACCTCCTGCTCTGAGAGACTTGGAGCATTTAGGAATGGGTGTGAACTGATAGGAGAAAAATATTTACCAGATCAATCACCCTACTGCAGAACTTTGTGCCAGAGCTTTGTGCATAAGAACACTGCTGATATTATGGAATAATAACTGAAAAATAATTAAACAAATAGCAGAGAAAGGCCCTAATGGTGTAAGACAGGTGAACACATTCCTTTCCTTGCGCCATATTTTCACTGGCTGCACCAACGTTTGAATTTAAACAGAAAGATGATATTGCTAAATTTTATTGTAGGTGGTATATAAGTCAATATTATAGTACTTTAAGAGAGGGAATGGCCTTGGGTATTATCAGTAGACTGTTAATCCAGAAACTTTTATTTCCCTGGCCCTCAACACTTCATCTTCATCATGGACATCCAGTCCCTATACACTTCCATCCGCCAGACCAGGGCCTCAAGCCCTCTGTTTCTTCCTCCCCCAATGTTCCCCACAGTACCCTTCCACTGACACTCTCATTCGTTTGGCTGAACTGGTCCTCAACCTCAACAACTTCTCCTTCGAATCCTCCCACTTCCTCCAGACGAAAGGGGTAGCCGTGGACACCTGCATGGGCCCCAGCTATGCCTGTCTCTTGTCGGCTACATGAAACAGTCTATCTTCCGTAGTTACACTAGCACTACTCTCCACCTTTTCCTCTGCTACATTGATGACTGCATCGGCACCACTCCATGCTCCCACAAGGAAGTGGAACAATTCATCAACTTCACCAACACATTCCACCCAAACTTAAATTCACTTGAACCATCTCAGACACCTCCCTCCCCTTCCTGGACCTCTCCATCTCCATCAACGGTGACCTACTCAACACTGACATTTACTAAAAACACATGAACTCCCATAGCTATTTAGATTACACCTCTTCCCACCCTGCCTTGTGTAAATTTGCTATCCCTTTTCCCCAATTCCTCCAATTCCTGCCTTGTGTAAAATTACTATCCTTATTTTCCCAAATCCTCCGCCTCTGCCACATCTGCTCCCAGGGGGACAAGTTCCACCACAGAACACGCCAGATGGCCTCCTTCTTTAAAGACCACAATTTCCCCTCCCATGTGGTTAATGATGCCCTCCAGCACTTCTCATCTACGTCCCATACCTCCGCCCTCGAACACCACCCTTCCAACGGCAAAAAGGACAGAACCCCCCTCGTCCTCACCTTCCACCCCACCAACCTCCATATACATCACATCATCCTTCGCCATTTTCGCCACCTACAAACGGACCCCACCACCAGAGATATATTTCCCTCCCCACCCCTATCCACTTTCCATAAAGAGCATTCCCTCCGTGACTACCTCATCAGGTCCATGCGCCCCAATAACCCACCCTCCCCTCCCGGCACCTTCTTCTGCCACCACAGGAATTGCAAAACCTGCGCCCACACCTCCTCCCTCACCTCCGTCCAGGGCCCCAAAGGAGCCTTCCACATCCATGAAAATTTCACCTGCACTTCCACACATCATTTACTGTATCCATTGATCCTGATATGGTCTCCTCTACATTGGGGAGACAGGATGCCTACTCGCAAAGCGCTTCAGAGAACATCTCTGGGACACCTGCACCAACCACCCCACCACCCCATGGCCGAACACTTCAACTCCCCCTCCCACTCTGCCAAGGACATGCAGGTCCTGGGCCTGCTCCATGCCACTCCCTCACCACTCCCTTGCCTGGAGGAAGAATGCCTCCTCTTTCACCTCGGGACCCTCCAACCCCAGGGCATCAATGTGCACTTCACCAATTTCCTCATTTCCCCTCCCCACACCTTATCCCAGTTCCAACCTTCCAGCTTCACACCACCCTCATGACCCCTCCCAACTGTCCATCTTTCTTCCCGCCTATCCACCCCATTCTTCCCTCCAACCTATCAACTTTACCTCCACCCCCATCCACCTATCGCAAATCAGCTACCTTCCCCCCAGCCCCACTCCCCTCCTGTTTATCTCTCCAACTCTGAGGCTCCCGGCCTCATTCCTGATGAAGGGCTTTTGCCCGAAACATCGATTTTCTTGTTCCTCAGATGCTGCCTGACCTGCTGTGCTTTTCCAGCACCACACTCTCGACTGTTCATCCAGAAACTCAGCCAGTATACTGGGGACCAACTGTCTCCTGGGCAATTAGGGATGGGCAATAAATTCTGACCAAGTCAGAGACACACATATTGTAAGGGGTAATAAAAAGAATTAGTTAGTTTCTTAAATTAACTGATAAAGAGCGAGTTTATCGGAAAAAGAGCATTCACTTGCAAAGATTATTGGGAAATCTTTAAAATGGGAATCAAGCATATCACTCTGCAGAATAGAGAGCCGTAGTCCCTGTCTATATTATAGAGAATAATAGTCCCTGTGTGTAGAACATAGAACATTAGATTTAGATTTTTTTTTTAGATTACATTACAGTGGAAACAGGCCCTTCGGCCCAACAAGTCCACACCGACCCGCCGAAGCGCAACCCACCCATACCCCTACATTTACCCCTTACCTAACACTACGGGCAATTTAGCATGGCCAATTCACCTGACCTGCACATCTTTGGACTGTGGGAGGAAACCGGAGCACCCGGAGGAAACCCACGCAGACACAGGGAGAACGTGCAAACTCCACACAGTCAGTCATCTGAGGCGGGAATTGAACCCGGGTCTCTGGCGCTGTGAGAACCACTGTGCCACCGTGCCGCCCACAAACCCACCTAACCTACACTATTCCATTACAGCCCATCTAACCTACACTATTCCATTCTCATGGTTAAGAATGTTAATTTAAATTCAGAAAAAATGAATTATTTACAGTTGACCTCCTGCTTGTCTGCAGCCAAAGGCATTTTTGGCATGAGTTGTTGGTTTGAGGTTTCTTCTGGGATCCATCACGATAAATTGAATTTATTTCATCTGGAGACAGTGATGTAGATTCAGTCTTCTCTTTTAAGAATTCTGCACTTTGGATAATGAAGTCTTCTAGTGCTTTGAACTCTCAAAACTGAGAGGTGGCAAAGACAGTTGCCCCTGTGCTAAGTTCTTTCTAACTGTCCATATTCAAAACTAAACTGTATTACACCCACAAACAATGACATGTGACCTCTGCCTGAGTTTGTTACACACTTGCAGTCTCTATCTGGCAGTTTGCTTTCTTTGAAAATGCAATATTTCTGCTGCTGTAGCTAATATCCCCTGCTTTGAAATATTCTTTTCAAAATATTCAATTATATGTATACGTGTGTGTATGTGTGTACTCATTCACTGGCGTTACATATGTATAAATATTTTACAGTCACATTTTCATACCAGTAACTACAAAATTACTAAATGAAATAGAGTGAAAACATTTACTAATTGGATTCTGTACTGTGTTAAATTTCTTTTATTACTATACATTTGTGGGAGTGGGTGAAGCTGGCTGGCCAAGTATTTGTTGCCCGTCCCTAGTTGCCCTTGAGAAAGTGGTGGTGAGCTGCCTTCTTGAACTGCTGCTGTCCCCTGCTGTGGGTTGACCCACCATGCCCATGGCAGTGAATTCCAGGATTTTGACCAGTGACAGTGAAGGAATGGCAATATATTTCCAGGTCAGGATGGTGAGTGGCTTGGAGGGGAACTTGCAGGTGGTGGTGTTCCCATGTATCTGCCCCTTTGTGCTTCTGGATGGCTGTGGTCTTGAATTTGGAAGGTGTCAGTCATGTGGGCTCTTTTGTCCTGGATGCTGTCAAGCTTCTTGAGTGTTGGTGGGGCTGCGCTCATCCAGGCAAGTGAGCAGTATTCCATCACACTTCTGACTTGTGCCCTGTAGATGGTCGACAAGCTTTGGGGAATCAGGAGATGAGTTACTCACTGCCACACCTGTAGCCTCTGGCCTGCTCTTCTTGCCACTGTGTTTAATATGTGGTGAGTTCAGTTGTATTTATGGTCAATGATAACCCCCAGGATGTTGATTGTGGGGGATTCAGTGATGTTAACACCATTGAATGTCAAGGGGCAATGGTGATAGTCATAGCCTGGCATTTGTGTGGCATGAACGTTACTTGCCACTTGTCAGCCCAAGCCTGGATATTGTCCAAATTTTGTTACATTTGAACATGGGCTGTTTCATTATCTGAGGAGTCGCAAATGGTGCTGAACATTGTGCAATCATTGGCAAGCATCCCCACTTCTAACCTTACGTTGGAGAGAAGATCATTGATAAAATAGCTGAAGATGTTTGGACCTAGGAGACCACCATGAAGAACTCCTGCAGAGATGTCCTGGAGCTGACTGAGCTCCAACAACCATGAACATCTTCCTATATGTCAGGTATGACTCCAACCAACAGAGTTTTCCCCAATACCCATTGATTCCAGTTTTGTTAGGGCTGTTTGATGTTACATTCATCAAATGCAGCCTTAATGTCAAGGTCTGTCACTCAGGCTTCATCTCTGGAATTTATCTCTTCTGTCCATGTTTGAACCAAAGCTGAAATAAGATCAGGAGCTGAGGGATCCTGGCAGGACCCAAACTGGGCATCACTGAGCAGGTTATTGCTGAGCAGGTCCCCTTGTTTGATAGCACTGTTGATGACACCTTCCAGCACTTTACTGATGAGCAAGAATAGACTGATGGGGCAATAATTGATTGTTTTGGGTTTGCCCTACTTTCTATGTACAGGATATAACTAGGCAATTTTCCCCATTGTAAATGCCAGTGCTGTAGCTGTACTGGAAGAGCTTGAATAGCGGAGCAGCAAGTTTTAGAGCAAAAGAATTCGGTGCTATTGCCAGAACATTGTCAGCGCTCATAGCCTTTGCAGTATCCAGTGTCTCCAGCCATTTCTTGACATCATGTGGATTGTATCAAATTGGAGGAAGACTGGTATCTGTAGAGCTGGGAACCTGGAGAAGACCGAGATGAATTGGTCTGTGTGATGATCGCTGTGAAAGTTTCGACCTTATCTTTTGCACTGAAGTGCTGGGCTCTTGCATCATTGAGGGTGGGGATATTTGTGAAGCCTCCTCATCCAGCGAGTTGTTTGATTGTTCACCCTCAGATATAGGTTCTGTATTCATGCCACATCCAGCCGTAATTGGTGGTGGACAATCAAGCAACTCACTGAAGGAAGATAGTAGGATGACTTGAATTCCATAGCTTGCTGCAAAAATTAAACCCTAGAGTCTAATGACTTCTAGGAAACATTACTATCTCTCTTGATGGAAATATGTATGTGGTTCTTCTGTGCAAAAGGGTAGTTATTTACTGAGTATAGGACAGTTGGTCATCCATCAGCTCTGAAGCTACAAATTGCTTTCTTTGACCAAGATGAGTGACTGTGGTTTCAGTTAAAGACATGCAGAACCGTGGCTTCCAGAAGAAGATCCGTAAACCACATATTACAAGAGAAGCATTCGCTTTGAAAATGTTTCATTAATTGAAATAAGTGAGCGTAACTGTTCTACTGAAAGCACATAAAGATGATAGTGAAATCCAACTTGTTAAAGTTTTCACATAAGCTTTTAAAATGTTTAACTTCACTCATAATTCATCTCATGGTGCTTAGCTCCTTCGATATCTCATTGTTGTTACTTTAGGTCTTAATTTAACTTTGAACATAAAGAGATTCATTGTACATTTTGCCATGAGATGGTGATGCTGAGCCAGCTCCTCAGATTGAAGCAGTTCATGTTGTGGAAATTCACCCATAGTTCTGCTGCGGGAACAAAATTGAAGATTTTAGCCCACTGACAATGAAGGATTGGCAATTTATTTTCAAATCAGGACAATATGTAATTTGGAGGAGAATGTGCAAATGATAGTGAGCCTGCGGAAAACCTTTGAAGAAACCTTGCTGATTTGTTGCAGTGTAAGTTGTCGATGATGAGCACTGCTGCAACTGTAAAGAACATAGGAATAGGAGTAGGCCATTCTACCCCTTGAGCCTGTTTTGCTATTCAGTGAGAAAATGAGTGATCTAACTCCATATACCTGCCTTTGTACCGTATCCCTTAATAATTTTGTTTAATAGATATTTATTTGTCTCAGATTCAAAAATAATCAGTGATCTAGCTTCCACATTTCTCTTGAATGGTCTGGCCCTGATTCTCAGACTATGCTCACAGAATGTGCTCCCTCAACTGTGTTCCAGTCGTGCCGAGAATGAGTGTTTAAGGTAGTGAATGGGGAAGCAGGAATCAAGCTGGAAGGTGTCAAGCAACTTGAGTTTTATTGGAGGTGCACTCATCCAGGGAAGTGGAGATCAGCCATTATATTTATATGGTTGATTTCTGGTCAGTGGTAACTCCCAGAATTTTGACAGTGGAAGATAATGATAACAGTTGTATCATTTAACATCAAGGAAAGATGCTTTGGTTAGTCATTGGTTACGGTCATTTTGTGATACAAATGTTACTTGCCACTTATCAAACCAAGTTTGAATTTTGTTCAAATCTCACTATGTTCACACACACAGACTGCTTCATTCACTGATGAGTTAAGAATGGAATCAATTCTAAGTATGTCATATCTGTTATCGGAATGTTTAAATGAAAATTAATCCTACATATAGATTGATAGATCTAGATATCCAAAAATATCCAAAAGTCCTCCAACTCATCCATGCCAATCCAAAATCCTAAATAAATCAAGTCCCATTTGCCAGCATTTGGCCCATATTCCTCTAAACCCTTCTTATTCATATAACCATCCAGATGCCTTTTAAATGTTATCATTGTACCAGCCTCCACCACTTCCTCAGGCAGCTCATTCCACACATGCAGTATCCTCTCCATGAAAAAGCTGTCCTTTAGATCCCTTTTAAATCTTTTCCCTCCACCTTAAACCATGCCCTCTAGTTTTCCATTCCTCCACCCTGAGGAAAAGGCTTTGGCTCTTCACCCTATCCATGTCCCTCATGATTTTATAAACCACTAGAAGGTCATACCTCAGCTTCAGATGTTCTAGAGAAAATAGTCCCACTATGGGTGGCATGGTGGCACAGTGGTTAGCACTGCTGCCTCACAGCGCTAGAGACCTGGGTTCAAATCCTGCCTCAGGCAACTGTTTGTGTGGAGTTTGCACATTCTCCCTGCCTGTGTAGGGGTGCTCCGGTTTCCTCCCACAATCCAAAGATGCGCAGTGTTAGATGAGGAGGGGAATGGGTCTAGGTGGGTTCATCTTCAGAGGATTGGTGTGGACTAGTTGGGCCAAAAGGCCTGTTTCCCTGCTGTAAGTAATCTAAGTGTAAAATAGCCCCACTCTATTCAGCCTCAACTCCTCCAACCCTGGCAACATCTTTGTCAATCTTATTGAACCCTTTCAAGTTTCATAAATGATCTTAGTGATCCATTTCTTCTGACCAATGTCTGAATTTTTATAATGCCACCTGGTCAGCTTCAGCTAATATCATGTGACTTGCTGTAAGCGAAATTGGTGCACAAGTGAAAGGTTCTTAGAGATGACATCAAAGGGAACAAACCACATCCCTTTGAGCTTGATATAAATTGATTGAGAGTTTTATTTGTTACCACGAGAGAGGCAGCAATGAATTCTTTTCAACACAATCTGTTTATTTCTTTGATTGTTCTTTCCCTAACTCCAATCTGTAAGTAGCAAACTTTGCAACTTTTATAATTAGCATATTTATATTAAGATTTATTTTCATAAATCTTATATGGTAATACATTTGTCTCAAGAAATGTAGTTTATTTTAATAATCGTATGTGGCAATAAGTGTGTCTGAAGATTCACCTAAATGTTCAATGATTGACATGTTAATAATTCCTCACAATTTTTGTTACAAATCTGGAGTGAATGCTTGAAGTTGAGATGACCTTTTATCAGCCCTTCATGGTTTGAATTCTGATTAAACGTCATCTTGACCTTAAACATTAGTGTAGTTTTTCACCACAGATGATACCTGACCTGCTGAGTTATGCTAACATTTTGTTGTCTTATTTTTAATTCAGGTTTCCAGTCTTTTGCTTCTGTATTATTGCAACAGATATCTAGTTCTTTACGTTTTGATTTACTTTTATTTCTTAATCTTAAGAAATAAAAATAAATAGCTACCAGCATGTCTGGCAAATTATTCCATTCTTAATATTGAGCAGAAACAAACAGTGGTTTCTATTGGTCTCTTGAATCATGTTTCACAGAAAGAATGTCTGGCTCGTAGCAATTGTGCCAGTTCCATTCCTCATTCTGGTCCCATAACGCTGCAAGTCTATTTCTTTCAAACACCTCATTAAATTTCAGCTTTGAAGTTCATAGAGTCAAATTTAGCTTTGGGAATTGACATAAAATAAGTGATGATATATGGCTTCCTATTCTACACATCCTCAGTCGGGTAAAGAGTTTAAAATTGCTTAGGAAAGGCTATTGGATAGGTTTAAGATCAAACAAAGTACCATGGATGCTAGAGATCGGAAATGAAACAGAAAGTCCTGGAGAAACTCAACAGTTAGTATTTCAAAGCCAATATCTTTGTAACAGGTAAGTCTTACTCTTGAATTGTTCACTCTGTTTCTGTCTTCACAGATGCTGAGTTTCTCCAGCACTTTTTACTTTTATATGTATTGAATAAGCTGTCTAGACTTAATATTGATAAGATGCCAGGTCCAGATGAGATGCATCCCAGGATACTAAGAGAGAAGAGTAAAAGTTACAGAGGCACTGACCATAGTTTTAAATCTGCCCGGACTCAGAGGTTGTTGCAGAGGATTATAATTACAAGTCTTACACTCTTGTTCAAAAGAAGGGATCAAGATATGCCCAACAATTACTGGCTAGTCAGTTTTCTTTGCTTGTGGAAAAGCTTTAAGAATAAGACTTCAGGCAAAACAGCCACTTCGTATTTGGGTTCAACAATTACAGGCTTTCTTTTATAAACCTTTTCTAGGAAGTACACAATAACAGTGCACTAATTCCAGAACTCTAGGATAAGGTGCTGGGATGTGGGTTTAAATGCAGTAAAAAAAACTGGATTAAAAAGCTGACTAGATAACAACCATGTAACTGCTGCCAATTGTCATTAAAACAAATTCATCAGGTTCTCTAATTTTTTTTAGGGTAAGAAATCTTTCGTCCTCACCTGATCTGGTCTGCATATATCTGCAGACTAATGCCCTGTTATTAATTTGGGATGTTCAATAAATGCTGACCCAGCCAGGAATGTCCACATCCCATCAACAATTTAATTTTAAAAAGCAGTTACATCACACAACCTTATCAATAATCAGATTCTGCTGATATCCCTTTCATATTTTCATTAGCTCCAGGATATTTGTTATCACTGTCAGCCTTACTATCAATATTCCCTCTAAGGTGCATGACTGTGTGTGAGCAATCAGTGCAAAGTTCCATGTACGGCAATTGGCATCTAGTTCCTCTCATGTATGGACCTTGGAAGCCTGTGCCACCAGAGAGAAGATGAGAGAACACTGCTAACATCAACCTGTGACTGTTGATCAAACAGATAAGGTTGTTCAGTTTTCCAACCTTACATCCTTAGTTGGGTTCCCACAGAATTGGCTACATTTCCCAATGTGCTTAGGAAAGGGGCTCATAGCTACATAGATCTATTCTGAGCTATTATTGTACATTTAAATATCAAACTTAATCAATTGTCTCACTTCAATCAGTTTAGGAATCCACGTTAATTCAGGAAAACCAGGATTAGTGCAAATCATTTTTCACTAATATGTTTGAGTTTTTGATTAGGATTGATGGAGAGGATTGATGTTAATACTGTTGATGTGATGTACAAGGGCCTCCAAGAAGCATTTAATGAGGAACCACACTGCAGAGTTTTGAGCAAAGTCACTGTTCATGGAATAAAAAGGACAGTCACAAAATGAATATAAAAACTGACTGAATGACAAAAACAAAGGTCACTGCATTTTGGGCTAGAGGTTTGCAATGGAGGTCCCAGATGTTGATGTTGATGAGACATGATTTCCCACGTATAAAGCCATGTTGACTATCCCTAATCAGTCCTTGTCTTTCCAAATACATAGGCAAAAGTGAGGACTGCAGATGCTGGAAACCAGAGTTTAGATCAGAGTGGTGCTGGAAAAACACAGCAGGTCAGGCAGCATCTGAGGAGTAGGAAAATTGACATTTCGGGCAAAGCCTTTCATGTACATCCTGTCCCTCAGGATTCCCTCCAACAACTTGCCCACCACCAACTTCAGGCTCACTGGTCTATAGTTCCCTCTCCTGTCTTTACCACCTTTCTTAAATAGTGGCACCACGTTAACCAACCTCTAGTCTTCTGGCACCTCACCCGTGACTATCAATGATTCAAATATCTCAGCAAGGGGCCCAGCAATCACTTCTGCACCAAGACTGTGGTGAACAGGTCACAATATTAACATTGGTGGATGATCCAAAACTTTAAAATTGTGAACTGTGACGAAAATAGTGTAGAACCTCAGAAGAACAGATTTGTAAAATGGGCTTAAAGGTAGCAGACAACATCTAATGCAGACAATTGTGAATCATTGAATCATAGAGATGTGCAGCATGGAAACAGACCCTTCAGTCCAACTCATCCATGCCGACCAGATATCCCAACCAAATCTAGTCCCACCTGCCAGCACCTGGTACATATCCCTACAAACCCTTCCAATTCATATATCCATCCAGATGCCTTTTAAATATGTACTAGCCTCCACACTTCCTCTGGAAGCTCATTCCAAACACAGACTACCCTCGGCATGAAACAATTGCCCCTTAGGTCTTTTTTATATCTTTTGCCTCTCACCCTAAATCTATGCCATCTAGTTCTGGACTCCCCCACCCCAGGGAAAAGATTTAGTCTATTTATCCTATCCATGCCCCTCATGAATTTATAAACCTCTATAAGGTCACACCTCAGCTTCCGATGCTCCAGGGAAAACAACCCAGCCTATTCAACCTTTCCCAATAGCTCAAATCCTCCAACCCTGGCAACATCGTTGGAAATCTTTTCTGAACCTTTTCAAGTTTCTCATCTTTTCAATAGGTAGGAGATCAGAATTGCATGCAATATTCCAAAAGTAGCCTAACCAATGTCCTGTACAGCCGCAATATGACCTTCCAACTCCTGTACTCAATACCCTGACCAATAAAGGAAAGCATACCAAACGCCTTCTTCACTATTCTATTTACCTGCGACTCCACTTTCAAGGAGTTATGAACCTGCATCCCAAGGTCTCTTTGTTCAGTGACACTCCCTCGGACCTTACCATTAAGTGTATAAGTCCTGCTAAGATTTGCTTTCCTAAAATGCAGCACCTCACATTTATCTAAATTAAACTCCATCTGCCACTTCTCAGATCATTGGCCCATCTGATCAAAAACCCAATGTAATCTGAGGTTACCTTCTTTGCTATCCACTACACCTTCAATTTTTGTGTCATCTGCAAACTTACTAACTGTACCTCTTATGGTCACATCCAAATCATTTATGAAAATGACAAAAAGTAGAGGACCCAGCACCGATCCTTGTGGCACTCCACTGGTCACAGGCTTCCAGTCTGATAAACAACCCTCCACACCACCATCTGCCTTCTACCTTTGAACCAGTTCTGTATCCAAATGGCTAGTTCTCCCTGTATTCCATGATCTAATCTTGCAAACCAGTCTCCCATGGGAACGTTGTCAAACGCCTTACTGAAGTCCATATAGATCATGTCCACTGCTCTGTCATCATCAATCCTCTATGTTACTTCTTCAAAAAACTCAATCAAGTTTGTGAGACATGATTTCCCACGTATAAAGCCATGTTGACTATCCCTAATCAGTCCTTGTCTTTCCAAATACATAGGCAAAAGTGAGGACTGCAGATGCTGGAAACCAGAGTTTAGATCAGAGTGGTGCTGGAAAAACACAGCAGGTCAGGCAGCATCTGAGGAGTAGGAAAATTGACATTTCGGGCAAAGCCTTTCATGTACATCCTGTCCCTCAAGATTCCCTCCAACAACTTGCCCACCACCAACTTCAGGCTCACTGGTCTATAGTTCCCTGGCCTGTCTTTACCACCTTTCTTAAATAGTGGCACCACGTTAACCAACCTCTAGTCTTCCGGCACATCACCCGTGACTATCAATGATTCAAATATCTCAGCAAGGGGCCCAGCAATCACTTCCCTCACTTCCCACAAAGTTCGAGGGTACACCTGATAAGGTCCTGGGAATGAATCCACTTTTATGGGTTTTAAGACAACTAACACTTCCTCCTCTGTAATATGTACATTTTTCAAAATGGCACCATCTATTTCCCTACATTCTATATCTTCCATGTCCTTTTCCACAGTAAAAAATGATGCAAAATACTCATTTAGTATCTCCCCCATCTCTGACAGCTCCACACAAAGACCACCTTGCAAATCTTTGAGGGACCCTATTCTCTCCCTAGTTGCCCTTTTGTCCTTAATGTATTTGTAAACACCCTTTGGATTCTCCTTAACTCTTTTTGCCAAAGCTATCTCATGTCCCCTTTTTGCCCTCCTGATTTCCTCTGAGGATCTTTTGAGGATTCATTTGATCTATCTTGTCTATACCTGACATACATTTGCTTCTTTTTCTTAACCACCCCTCAATTTCTTTAGTCATCCAGCATCCCCTATACCTACCGGCCTTTCCTTTCACACTAACAAGAATATACTGTCACTGGACTCTCATTATCTCATTTCAGAAAGCTTCCCATTTTCCAGTCGTCCCTTTATCTGTGAACATCTGCCCCAATCAGCTTTTGAAAGTTCTTTCCTAATACCATCAAAATTAGCCTTCCTCCAATTTAGAACTTCAATTTTTAGACATAGTCTATCCTTTTCCATCATTATTTTAGAACTAATAGAATTATAGTTGCTGGCCCCAAAGTGCTCGCCCACTGACACCTCAGTCACCTGCCCTGCCTTATTTCCCAAGAGTAGGTCAAGTTTTGCACGTTCTCCAGGAGATACCCCCACATATTGAATTAGAACATCATCTTGTACACACTTAAGAAATTCCTCTCTATTTAAACCCTTAATACTATGGCAGTCCCAATCTATGCTTGGAAAGTTAAAATGCCCTACCATAACTACCCTATTATTCTTACAGATAACTGAGATCTCCTTACAAATTTGTTTCAGTTTCCCTCTGACTATTAGGGGGTCTATAATACAATCCCAATAAGGTGATCATCCCTTTCTTATTTCTCAGTTGTACCCAAATAACTTCCTTGGATGTATTTCCAGGAATATCCTCCCTCAGTACGGCTGTAATGCTATCAAAAACATCACTCCCCCTCCTCTCTTGCCTTCCTTTCTATTCTTCCTGTAGCATTTGTATCCTGGAACATTAAGCTGCCAGTCCTGCCCATCCCTGAGCCAGTTCTAGCAAATCTCCCTGCCAGTATATTAGTCCCCTTCCAATTCAGGTGCAATCCGTCTTTGTACAGGTCACTTTTACCCCAGAGGAGATTCCAATGATCCAGAAATGTGAATCCTTCTCCCATACACCAGCTCCTCAGCCATCCATTCATCTGCTCTATCCTCCTATTCCTACCCTCACTAGCTCACAGTACCAGGAGTAATCCAGATATTACTACTCTCGAGGACCTCTTTTTTTAACTTCTGACCTAACTCTCTATATTCTCCCTTCAGAATCTCAACCTTTTCCCCTCCTATGTCATTAGTTCCCATGTGTACAATGACCTCTTGCTGGCCCCTCTCCCCCTTGAGAACATTCTGCACCCTCTCTGAGACATCCTTGATCCTGGCACCAGGGAGACAACACACCATTCTGATTTTTTGCTGCTGGCCACAGAAACGTCTGTCTGTGCCTCAGACTGGAGAATTCCCCTAATGCAATTGAGCTCTTGGAACCCGATATTCCCTCATTACATTTGAACCAGTCTCAATTCCAGATACTTGGTTGTTCCTGCTACATTCACTGAGAATCCATCACCCACTACATTTTCCAAAACAGCATATTTGCTTGAAATGGGGATAGCCACAGAAGACTTCTGCACTACCTGCCTACCTCTCTTACCTCTCCTGGAGTTAACCCATCTATGTAACTGTGTCTGCAACTTTTCTCCCTTCCTATAATTGCCAACCATCACAATCCTTTCTCTTGTAAATTCTTCATTGCCTCTAACTGTCTCTCCAACCGATCCATTCCATCTGGTAGGATTCACAACCAATGGCATTTATTGCAGATATAATCCTCAGTAACACGTAAACTCTCCCTAAACTCCAACATCTGACAAGAAGAGCATATCACTCTACTGAAGGCCATTTTTGCTTCTTTCAATCTACAGACTCAGAAAATAATACTGTCTTATTCCTCTACAAAACACTGCTCCAGGCTAACTTAATACTTATGGCTTACATTTTTAAGTTTGGTTAAGAGACACATCTCAATAAAACATATAATCAAGAAAGAATCAACTCTACTCACTACAGACTTACTGTAAGGCCACACTTTAAAATATTCACTTATCTGTTTCTGGGCTGTGACCTCTCCCAAACATGTTCCTTCAAGATCAGTGGTAAATTTCACTGTTTGTTAATTTTCCCAGATGCACTCCAATGTCCAGCGATACATGAATTCAGCAGCGAAGACAGCAATTGTGCAGATTCACTGCTGTGTCAGTTAGCAGTGTGGGTTTCTTTCTCTCTCTCTCTCTCCTTCACTGACTGACCATGTGCTGCCTTTGTCTGTTCCTCTCCCTTTTAAAAATGCTGTTGTTTTGACTTATTTTTCTCCCAAGTTCCAAAACAATACAACAGCATATAAAATAGTACCACAAAGGTAATAATCTCTGGATTACTACCTGATCCACGAGCTAATTGACAACAGGTCAATAAAATTAAGTAGGTAAATTAAGTAGGTAAAAGATTGGTGTAGGAGAAATGGGTTTGAATTCATGGGCCATTGGCACCAGTACTGGAGAAGAAGGGACCTGTTCCCATGGGATGGTCTTCATCTGAACCATCCTGGGACTAGAGTCCTAGCAAATTGTTTAACTCTGGCTGTAGACAGCGCTTTAAATTACATGGATAGGGTGGGGGAGGGTTCAGTTCTAGGGGAAATTAGAAAACCCAAATTAAAGGACGAGGTAAGAGTGCAGAACTCAGGAGAGGTTATTAAAATCTCCAACACAGACACAAATAGTGTATGGAAAGGATTAGCAATCAAACATCAAGCACACTGGACAAACGAATGACAATGAGAAGAAGGACGGTTAATACAAGATTGAAGGTGCTATATCTGAATGTACACAGTATAAGGAATAAGGTAAATGAGCTTATGGCACAGATCAAAATTGACAGGTATGGCATCTTAGAGTCTTGGCTGCAAGGGCATCAGGTTTGGGAGATGAATATTCAAGGATATACATCCTATCGAAAACATAGGCAGGTGGGCAAAGGGGTTGGGATTGCCTTATTACTAAGAAATTAAATTAAATCAATAGTATGAAACAAAGCAGGGTCAGATGGTGTAGAATCTGTGCGGGTGGAATTGAGGAACCACAAAGGTAAAGAAATACCAAAGTTGGAGTTATGTACAGGCCTCCAAACAGTAGTCAGGAGCTGGGGCGCAAGATACACCAGTAGATAGAAAAGGTGTAGGAAAACCAAAGTTACAGCGACCGTGGGGGATTTCAAAATGTAGGTGGACTGGGAAAATCAGGTTGATAGTGGATTGCAAGGAAAGGAATTCATGGAATGTCTACGGGGTGGCTCTTTGGAGCAGCTTGTGATGGAGCCGACTAGGGAACAGGCCATACTGGATTTAGTGTTGTGCAATGAGGCAGACTTGATAAGGGAGCTGAAGGTGAAGGAACCCTTAGGAGGCGGTGATCATAATATGATTGAATTTACTCTGCAATTTGAGAAGGAGAAGAGAGAATCAGAGGTAACGGTATTACAGCTGAATAAAGGCAACTACAGAGGCATGAAGATTAGATTTTGTTAGATTACTTTACAGTGTGGAAACAGGCCCTTCGGCCCAACAAGTCCACACCGCCCCGCCGAAGCGCAAACCACCCATACATTTACCCCTTACCTAACACTATGGGCAATTTAGCATGGCCAATTCACCTGACCTGCACATCTTTGGCCTGTGGGAGGAAACCGGAGCACCCGGAGGAAACCCACGCAGACACGGGGAGAATGTGCAAACTCCACACAGTCAGTCGCCTGAGGCGGGAATTGAACCCGGATCTCTGGCGCTGCGAGGCAGCAGTGCTAACCATCTGCTTTTGTGTTAGATGTGGCTGCAGCTTGTTGAGAAATTTACCCCTAACAACGCTGATGTTAATTTTAACTGAACTTCCTTGGTGTCACACTCAGTCAAATGCTACCTTGATATCAAGGGCAGTTACTGTCACCTAAATTTCATTTTCATGCTTTAGTTATGTGACAATTCTATGAAACTATATCGCATTTAAACATACCTTGGAAGTGAGTATGACAGGAATCCTATTTAAAGATGTATTCATCATCATTTAGTGCCCATTTCATTAATTTAATAACCTCACAATATCTTTTTTTTAAATACAGATCATGGTGTGGAAATTATTGGAGGTCATAAAGTTAAACCCCATTCAAGACCTTATATGGTCTCTATCCAAGAGTACAATCATGAAACAAAACGTTATGAACATCATTGTGGAGGGGCTTTGATCAGTCCCAAATGGATACTGACAGCAGCACATTGTAAAAGGTAAGTTGACATGTGCATGTGTATAAATGAAGTAATATTATGATTACAGATTCACGTTCATAAATTGCATGTCTCCCACACCCAGACCACATCAACTACTTCAACGTATTTACTTTCATCGATGACCTTACTGATAGATGGCAAAACATGATATGACCTAATGTGAGCATGATTTAATTTGACAAGTCATTCATCTAAAATTCATGATAATTCAAAGGCATGCTTTTGGGAATATCATTGTCTCCTTCTGTGCATCCAGTTTGTACAATAATAAGCATGCTGGTTCATTGGTTTTCAGGATTGTATAGATCCAAAAGGAACAAATACTATTCCAAGTATTCCAAGTATCATTAACAAGTGATGACTTGTTAATGATTTGTTGTGTTCTTACATGTCAACATTATCAGAAACATCATTATTTTCCTAACATTCTGAGCAACCTGCAGTTTATACAAAATGACCATTGCACATACTAGGTATAACTTGCATGAAAAATGGCTTGGTGATACAATATTAAGTCCTCTTGTCAAACTAAAATGCATCAATAAGTATACAGTGAGTCTGCTTTCAGGAATTTGGCCTTGTTGTTGGAGCCTTCCACTACAGGCTGCAGACATCACCAAATCACCAATAAAGGTTTTTCACAGTAGCAGGCAGTTAGTAAAATGACCAGGACAGAACTGTACACAATGAAGCACAACTTGGGCAACACTTGGTGGCTTCTACTTGGAGAACCAGAAATGAACTTGGAATCTGAATATATTGGGTTTTGTATAGGGTTGATGCCAAGCTTTGGTATGGATAGGACTTTTATCTGTTTCTTTCAGTGTCTGTGGAAAGAGGAGAATGTGGGCTAATACTGAAATTCTCTACATTGGAAATTTCTCAGAACCAACATTGCTAACATCATTGACAGGGGTACACCTGGTGGTATGGGAGAACACCGGTGACACTGAGGCTAAGACATAACCAGTGGAATCACACATTTGCAGAGTTATTGGCCGGATATGCTCTCCCAACCTCAATTGGAATCGCCACATTGAACATTTTTCAACTGTTTTCAATTTTATTTTCACTGTCTAGATAATTAGATTAGATTACCTAGATTCCCTACAGTGTGGAAAAGGCCCTTCAGCCCAACAAGTCCACACCGACCCTCCGAAGAGTAACCCACCCAGCCCCATTTCCCTTAGACTAACACTATGGAGCAATTTAGCATGGCCAATTCACCTGATCTGCACATCTTTGGACTGTGGGAGAATGTGCAAACTCCACACAGACAGTCCCCCAAGGCTGGAATCGAACCTGGGACCCTGGTGCTGTGAGGCAGTAGTGCTAACCACTGAGCCATCGTGCCGTCAAAGTTCAGATTCCTTACAGTGTGGAAACAGGCCCTTCGGCCCAACAAATCCACACCGACTCTCCGAAGAGCAACCCACCCAGACCCATTCCCCTACATTTACCCTTTCACCTAACACTATGGGCAATTTAGCATGGCCAATTCACCATCCTGCACATCTTTGGACTGTGGGAGGAAACCCACACAGACACAGGAGAACATGCAAACTCCACGCAGACAGTGCCGCCCTAGGTAAAACAGCACTATGGTGACTCAGTGGTTACCTGAGGGACCCACAGTTTCCAGTTTCCTCCCACAGTCCAAAGATGTGCAAGTTATGTGGATTGCCCATGGGAAATGCAGGTTATAGGGATAGGTTAGGAGAGGTGTATCTCGGTGGGATGCTCTCCATGGTCTCAAAGGGCTGAATGACCTGCTTTCTTACTGCAGGAATTGTATGAAAAGCCACATTTCCCATTGTATGTGTTTTTTTTTATAATTTATGATATTTCATATATGCTAAACAAAAAGAAAAATGTAATTACTGGAAGTCTGAAGTAAAAACAGAATGGTTTGGAAATGTTCAACAAACCAATCAGTATCTGATGAAGCATTTTATTGAAATGCCAACTTTTCAGGTATCAATGAAGCCACAATTTAAATACAACATTAATGTATGTTGGGATGGAACACAGCCGAGGGCCATGAATAATGGGTTTCAGAAAGAGTGTAAAGATGTAGATATAGATTGTAGCAAATTTGGTTATGTTTGCACTGGCATAGGTTGAACCAAATGGTGTTTTTCTGCATTGTGCATTCAAATTTTGATTTTGTTATGAAAGAAATAGTAAATATTACGTATTGCTCCATTTTGTTCAGCTTTTATTCTTGTACAGTTTGAAACCCGGATTGTTTCTTTTCACATGATTGCCTCAAACGTGTTTTCTTTATGAAAATGAAGAATAATTATTTGTCCGTCTGATGAAATGCAGGCAAGGAACTTTTCAAGTCGTTCTTGGAGCGCATTCTCTTTCACAGAATGAGAAAAGTCAGCAAAAATTCCAGATTAAGAAGCTGCACCCCCATCCACAGTTTAACGCAACAACTGTAGAAAATGATATCATGCTACTCGAAGTATGAATTTTAATTACATTGTTCCATTTCTTGTGTGGTGTTACAAGCTATTAATTTAGATAAATAAGTGTTTCATTTCACAAAGAAGTAACAATTTTATGTGCTCTATTTCTTAGAGTTAATTTAATGGCTATAAATTTATTAGGTCTGCCACTTTTAACAATTAAGGAATAGCAAACATTAAGATTCAGGCACATGGAAGGATACAGTTTTTATGCTGCATTTCCTCATGTGTAAGAACTGATAATGAGCATTGACAGACTGCCTGGCTTGGAAGGGGCATCAAATTTGAAGTTGATGATGTCACAGAATCACAGAACCTTTACAGAATGGAAGAGGCCATTCAACCCATCACCACGCCACTACCTTCAATATTCACTTTTCTGGTGCCCAGCCGATGTCAGGTGGTCTTACCAGTTTTATCTCTTCTTTGAGACTTTGCAGCAGTTGACACAACCCAGGGGTTTGCTGGGCCATTTCAGAGGGTATTGCTGTGTTTCTGAAGTCACATGTAGGCCAGACCAGGTGAAGATGGCAGATCTCCTTCCCTGAAGGACATAAATGAACAACTTAGACATTGTTAAGACTGTCATAGAATTTAGTTAACACATCTGTCCCCTTTGAGATCTAGAGTTTCTCTCCCTGAAATTCCCAAACAAGATGGAATGATATCATCAGATTGCATGAAGTTTAATGCAGTCTCCAAAGCTAACCCTTTCAGGACCATTAGCTTATGCCACAATGTCCAAGATCTCCCTGGTGTCTTATGCTCTGTTTAAGCATTTTTTACATTTCTCCACGATTTTCCTTATAGTTTTATATTGTCTAAATGCTGTATTAAAATGTTCAAACATTGCATTATTTGAATTTTCTGAATTGTTCTTTGTCTAATGTGCATAAATGATGTTTCAAGGAATTGGAGAAGAGATATGATTTAAGTTATATACTATTTTTGTGCCTGATCTTTTATATTTATTTCTATTTGTTTATGATGGTTTTTACAAATTGACATAAAAAACTAAGAAATTTAGTCAGCATAATAGGCAGAAAAGCAATATAAATGTGCTCCCCGGCAGCTATGCAGTTTGAGGAGATTCCTTCTCGGTGTAAGCAAACAATCCTAGCCATATTTATATATGCTGACCAAGTCTCCTCATCATGTTTTTCTTCATCCGCCTATCCAACTTAATATTGAAGGGCAGAATATTTTCTGCATCTGTAACCAAACCTAGAATTGTGAAACCTGAATCTCACAGCCCCATATTCTGTATAAACAGGTTCCACCAGCCATTATTTTTATCTTTAATTTACTAATTTTTTTAATCTTTAATTTTTATTCTTTCAATTATTTGGAAAGCTTCTGCTGCCTTCTATTTTGTTTGATTTCTTCACAACTCACAACTCGCTTCAGAACATTTATTATAACTCACTCCATGATCTATCTAATAGAAGTGTCTTCATTTGTTAATTCTTTCATCCTTCCTCACTTCATAGGTTTTGCTATGATTCTTGAACTAGATGGTTTTGTAACAAATGCTTCCACATTGTACCCTTCCCAAATCCTCAATATCCACCCTATCGCATGCAGTTCAATTCTGCACACAGTTTACTATTTGTAGTCTTATTTGTTTCATATTGACTGACTATTACCTTTCTGTTTTTAATTTTATACCTTGTGAGATAAAATCTAGAATTCTATTAGTTTCTTGTAATTTTTTTGACCAAACTGGGGCCCAGCTGGGGCCTTTCATGTTCTGTGAACTAAATCTTTTAATTCATTTCACAATGTTGTGCACACTGTCGCACATTCATAATTCTTACAATTTTTTGAAACCAAAATGTATGATTTTTAACACTAAACTGACATTGATTTCTATTGATTTTTTTCCCTCAATTCCTGCATACCAAGTTTAGTTTTCTAAAAAATAATTATAATATAATCTATCTACTCCAATCTATGAGAATGTTTAATCCAAGAGAGAAAACAATTCTGTGGCACATTTCTTACAACTTGAAAATTTCAGTCCTCTTTTGAAATAAATCAATAGTTTATTAACATTATGCATTAGATTTCCAGTGAAGCAAAGCTTAACAAATATGTGAAACTGCTCAAACTACCAAAAGATGACAATGAAGATGTGAAACCTGGAACTCCATGTACAGTGGCAGGATGGGGAGCAACGATTCCATATTCAACATGTTCATCCGACACACTTCAAGAAGTGAAGATACGTGTAATAGATCGGAAAAAATGCCAAGTTAAGCATTCTTGCAAACGTGTGATTGTAATAACCAAGGATATGATCTGTGCTGGTGACAGAAAAGGCAAAAAAGACACGTACAATGTGAGTATTCTACAGTAGCTGATAACATAGAGTCATATGAGTCAACTCATTGAAGTTTTACGGAATGGAAAATGGTTCTTCAGCTCTTCATGTATATGACAATCATCAAACATCCATCTATTCTAATCCCAATCTCCAGCACTTGACCGGTAACTTTGTATGCTATGCCATTTCAGTGTTCAACTAAATGTTTCTTCAATGCCTTGAATGTTGCCACCTTTTTAGACAGTGAATTACTGATACCTAGTACCCTCTGGGTGAAAAACCTTTTCCTTCAATCCACTCTAAACCTGCTGCTCTTTACTTTAAAGCTGTGTTTCCTGGTTAAAGAATCATGGAGCTTTTGGAATTTGTGTAAGAAGCTGGTATTAAATGACACCTGCCACATAATAAGCTGAGCAAAGAAGAAAGCTTAAATCAGAAAGCCTTTCTAAAAGGCTATGACTGGAGATGCCGATGTCCCACTGGGGTGGACAAAGTTAAAAATCACACACCAGGTTATAGTCCAACAGGTTTATTTGGAAGTACTAGCTTTTGGAGCACTGCTCCTTCAACAGGTGGTTGGTTAGTTGCATTCCAAAAGCTAGTGATTCCAAATAAGCCTGTTGGACTATAACCTGGTGTTATGTGATTTTTTAACCTTCTAAAAGGCATTCAACTTAAAGCTTGTTAAGAAGAGAAAAGGCCATGGAATTAAGAGGAAACTAAGGAATTGAATATGGAATGGTGATGTAATTTTGATGCTTTTCAGAAAAGTCATGGGGTGCAGTGATGATCCCCCAAGATTATCTTTGGATCCTTTTACTGTTGTTACATTTCACATGACCTCGACTCAGATGTAGGGAGTAGAATTGTGAAGTTTTAAGAGATACAAAACTTGGCCATCTAACCAATAATGATAAGGGTGGTCCTAGAATTCAGGAGGCAACAGGCAAGGAAGTGAAATGGACACAGGAATGGCAGATGGATTTCAATTGAGACTGTAGAAAGTTGTACACTTTGAGAAGACTTATAGGGAAAGAAATATTTTCTATAAATAGCATAACTTTGAATATTGTTGAGAAGCAGAGGGACCTATGTGTTGATAATGTTTTGAAAAAATCTTATGAGTCACTTTGTTTTATAAATAGTGCCATAGAATGTGAAAGGGAAGAGACAATAGTGCAATATTATAAATCACTGTTCAGAATTCTGTTGGAGAACTGAGGACATTTAATAAAGGTTAACCAGGGTGTCATCAGGGATTAGACATTTCAGTTATGAGGAAAGATTGAAGTTAGGATGGTCTCCAGGGAACATAATAGTAGAAGGTGAGAACTCATAGAGGTTTTCAAGACACTGAGGGCTGTGATGGAGGAGACAAATTAAAGCTGTTGCCAACGGAAAGCTCTTGTGCAATATCAAGGAGTCATGAATTCAAAAGTATTATCAAATAATCAAGAGAGGAGAAAAATAGCTTTCATTTAATGAGTTGTCAGTATGTGGAACATTGGAAAATTGATAAAAAAAACTGTGGATGCTGTAAATCAGAGAGAGAAATAGGGATTGCTAGAAAAGCTCAGCAAGATCTGTAGAAAGAAATCAGATTAATGTTTTGGGCTGAGTTCTGAGGAAGGGTCACACAGACACATAGAGAACATGCAAACTCTATTCCATCAGCCATCTGCGACAGGAATTAAACCCTGGATCCCTGGTGCTGTAAGGCAGCAGTGCTAACCACTAAGCCACTGTGCCACCCACAGGCCTTTTAAAGGCATGATGAATCAAATGGCCTCTGCTGTATTGTAAGTTTCTGTGATTGTTTGAAATGAGGAGTATCTGTGAATAATTACAATTATTTACTTAGTTGTGTGCATTTTAACATTCTTATAAAGGTTCAAACATGTGTACAGACTAAACACACCTCAATGTGACAAAGTTAAAAATCACACAACACCAGCTTATAGTCCAACAGGTTTATTTGGAACCACCAGCTTTTGGAGCGCTGCTCCTTCATCAAGTGACAACCACCTGCTGAAGGAACAGCACTCCGAAATCTGGAGCTTCCAAATAAACCTGTTGGACTATAACCTGGTGATATGTGATTTTTAACTTTGTACACCCCAGTCCAACACCGCACCTCCAAATCATGGCTACCTTCAATATGACAGGAATACATTGCAATCAAAACAATTCAATTCAGCCAATTCGACTTAATTATTGTATTTTTCATTTCTCTTTTTCCAGGGTGATTCAGGTGGTCCTTTAATTTGTAACAACAAGTACAAAGGCATTGTGTCATATGGTCCTCCTGATCCAAGCACCAAAGTACCTGGGATTTACACTCGCATATCAAAGAAATATCTTGACTGGATTGCAAATATAATTGGTGTTGAAACTTCCAATATGACAGCTGAAGATTTCTACTGAGTGTTGAGTCTCACTGCTACTTGGTTTTGCTTTTATCACCTTGTCATTAAATTGCTTTGCTTCAGGAAGGACTTGCATACTCTTTACTCATGCCTTTGCTACACTGAACCACATTCAGGTATAATAAAACTGAAATGTGAAATTCTCAATATAAAATGAATCCCGTTTCATCAGCTGAATCCTCAGATAGAGTTATGAGTTGTGAAAATGGGTCAAAGAGAGATAAGTAACTGAGATTTTCAAATGGAGTTTAAGTAACAGGGTAGACCTGGTTTTTATTAGATACCATGTCATCAAATATAGAATCTAGTAGGTTCTGTAAATCTCTCAGCTTTTGAACTGAAACCAAACCTTACAATATCAGCAACTTGATTCACCTTGTGGGGACTAAAAATCCTCCAAAAGCCTACAAGGCACTGAAAGCCTCGAGACCATAAGTGATGTGAGATTCCAGATGGGAAGATAAGTTGGCACCAATTATTGTGTCTCCCTATCTTTACCAGTCCTACACCTACAGCTACCAGAGAAACAGTTATTCGCAGCAGAGGTAACTACAGTCCCAAAGTAATGAGCAGAAACAGCCACTGTCACTAGTTGGGATTGACTGATGGCAGGGAACATTCAACAAAACTTTGCAGGTTTTGGTGAATATGGGGCCATCTGAGTTGAGTCACACTGAGGGTCACAGATACACAATGCAAATAATAAATAAACAGAGATATAAACATGTAGATCAGAGGTATTGGGATGATTTTCATGTGGTTTATTTTGGCTAAATCTAAGCTGTGCTGTTTTTTGATGGGAGTTCTGCCCGTTTTGTCAGAGATTCCCTCTGCTAGTCCTAAACACCAAAACCATTGACCAAGATGAGCAGATTCAGTGATGGGCAAAAATGCAGGACGCATGTTTGCTGGACACTAGGATATTAATGGAAAAAAATAATGAAGCAATGATTTTTAAAGCTGCATTTAATTTGCAATAATTTCATTGCCTGTTTGCTATACTTGCAGAACAGAGGTGTTTAGGAGTCAGATAGTGGTCAAAATAGATTTGCAATGTGGTTCTTGCAAATTGAACTTTGGCAATTCAATCATGATGGAGTTAGCAGCAATAATGTTACAAAATACCAATAATAGCTCAAAGGGAACCATCAATATCGCAACTTCCTGGGATTCTGTGTGAGACTCAGAATATTAATTCATCAATTGCAAAATTAGTGTAATGAAATGTCCTTGGTAAGTACATACATACCTGTCAGACAGGGAGGAAGTGGTCGAGTGAGGGAGCCATGGTTTACTAAAGAAGTTAAATCTCTTGTCAAGAGGAAGAGGTTGAAATGTGAAAGCTTGAGAGTTAAAAGTTAGCCAGAGAAGACTTAAAGATAGAGCTAAGAAGAGCCAGGAGGCGTCGTTGGCAGATAGGATCAAGGAAAACTCTAAAGCTTTCTATAGATACATCAGGAATGACTAGAGAAAGGTTAGGGCCAATCAAGGAGAGTAGTGGAAAGCTGTGTGTGGAGTCCAAGGAGATGGGGACACGCTAAATGAATATTTTTCATCAGTATTCACACTGGAAAAAGACAATGTTGTCAAGGAGAATACTGAGATACAGGCTACTAGACAGGACAGGATTGAGGTTCACAAGGAAGAGGTGTTAGCAATTCTGAAAAGTGTGAAAATAGATAGGTCCCCTGGCCCAGATGGGATTTATCCTAGGATTCTCTGGGAAGCAAGGGAGAAGATTGCAGAGCCTTTGGCTTTGACCTTGATGACATCATTTTCTACAGGAATAGAGGCAGAAGACTGGAGGATAGCAAATATTGTCCCCTGTTCAAGAAGGGGAGTAGAGACAACCCTGGAAATTATAGAGCCGTAAGACTTAATTCGGTTGCGGGTAAAGTGTTGGAAAGGTTATAAGAGTTAGGATTTATAATCATTTAGAGATGAATAAGTTGATTAGGGATAGTCAGCACGGTTTTGTGAAGGATAGGGCATGCCTCGCAAGCTTTATTGAGTTATTTGAGATGGTGACCAAACAGGTGGATGAGGGTAAAGCAGTTGATGTGGGGTATGTGGATTTCAGTAAGGCATTTGATAAGGTTCCCCATGGTAGGCTATTGCACAAAGTACGATGGCATGGGACGATTCAGTGGTTTCGATCAGAAATTGGCTAGCTGAAAGAAGACAGAGGGTGGTGGTTGATGGGAAATGTTCATCCTGGGGTTCAGTTACTAGTAGTGTGCTGCAATGATCTGTTTTGGGGCCACTGCTGTTTGTCATTTTTATAAATGACCTAGATAAGGTGTAGAAGGATGGGTTAGTAAATTTACAGATGACACTAAGGTTGATAGAGTGGTTAGTGCGGAAGGATGTTTCAGGTTACAGGGAGACATAGATAAGCTGCCTCCATGGGCTAAGGGGTGGCAAATGGAGTTTAATGCGAAAAAATGTGAGGTGATTCATTTTGGAAGGAATAATAGGAATACAGAGTACCGGGCTAATGGTAAGATTCTTGGTAGTGCAGAAGAGCAGAGAGATCTCGGTGTCTACGTACAAAGATCCCTGAAAGTTGCCACCCAGGTTGATAAGGTTGTTAAGAAGGCATACGGTGTGTTAGCTTAGGAAACTCTAAGCTTATCCGATTACCAATTATCTGAAAATCGGATTATCCAAAGGAGATCAAAGATGTGTTTCCAACAGTGATCGTGTCTTTTGTTCACAGTGATTAAACAGGCACAGTCTCCAAATGACTGTCTGCCCGCCCTCTCTCTCTGTCCACACTTTCCTTGGAGTTCTACACAGGGGTAATCCCTAACCCAACTCCCCTTCCCCAGATAATCTCTCCAACATTGTCCTGTACAGAGCAAAGGTGAAACGTGTGTGTGTGCGTGCGTGCGTGCAACCCCACAAAGGCAGCTGCAGTAGTCTTGTTGTTGGTGTCCAGTCCAGCTGCACCAGAGAGGGGGCAGGTGTGTATGGGGTCGGGGGTGTGTGCTGGGGGTGGGGTGGTGGTGTCGGACAGGGTTGGGAGTGGGAGTGGGAGCGGTGTTGGACAGGGTTGGAGACAGGGGGCCTCGTGCTTTGTGTGCTGCTGCAGTCTCCTGAACGGGGAGCAGACTTTAAAAACTCTGAGCCCCAGAGGAAAGGCATTTGATCAATTAACCGAATAATCAATTATCCAAACGAAATAGTGCCCGCCCATCACGTTTGGATAATCGAGGTTTCCCTGTAGTTTGATAGAGAGATTGAGTTTCGGAGCCACGAGGTCATGAAGCAGCTGTACAACACTCTGGTGCAGCTGCACTTGGGGTATTGCGTACAGTTCTGGTCACCACATTATGAGAAAGTTGTGGAAGCTTTGGAAAGAGTTCAGAGGAGATTTACTGGGATATTGCCTGGTTTGGAGGGAAGGACTTATGAGGAAAGGCTGAGGGACTTGAGGCTGTTTTTGTTAGAGAGAAGAACGCTGAGAGGTGACTTAATTGAGACGTATAAGATAATCAGAGGGTTAGATAGGGTGGACAGGGAGAGCCTTTTTCCTCAGATGATGATGGCTAGCATGAGGGGGCAAAGTTTTAAATTGAGGGGTAATAGACATAGGACAGATGTCAGAGGTAGTTTCTTTACTCAGAGAGTAGTAGGGGCATGTAATGCACTTCCTGCAACAGTTGCAGAATTGCCAAATTTAAGGGCATTTAAATGGTCGCTGGATAATCATATGTATGAAAATGGAATAGAGTAGGGGAGATGGGCTTCAGATTCAATCGACTCAACATCGAGGGCCGAAGGGCTTGTAGTGCGCTGTAATGGTCTATGTTCTATATTCTGTGTTCTATGTTCTAAGGAAGTCCTGTACTGAATCAGTAAACAGTTGATCGTCTGATGTGGGACTGTGAGAGACAGGGTTGTGGAGAGCTGTGGGCTTTATCTTCTTGAGGGAAACGTAGAAACAGGAGTAAGCGATTCAGTCCCTCTAGCCTTTTCCACCATTCAACGAGATCATGGCTGATAAAGGCCTAACTCAGATATCTGCTGAGTGGCGATTTGTTCTGGGAATGGCATGTGATAATATGGAGCCAGACTCTGAAGTGATAGATACCATGGGGTTGGGATTGTCAATGAAGTAAATTTGGAAAGATATGGTAAGACATCTCACTCGGCCTCATGACTAAAATTCTTCCAAAACGTCATTGCTTATGAGAAAGTGGAAATGAACACAATCATTTCAAAAATAAATTGGATGTCCCCCTGAGGGAAATAAACTTGCAGATATAGAATGAAGGATTGGAACAGACTGGATGCTCCACATATAAAAACATGGACTCAAGTGACTGAATGGCCTCAGAATGACTAACTTTCCACGTTCAATCTTACTCTGTGAATGATCACATGCGCAGTGATAATATCCCTCCCTTTAGACCAGGATATGTCAGTTCAAATCCCCCCTGCTTTAGGGCAGTGTGAAGTGCCACAAGGATCGGTGCTGGGTCCTCTACTTTTTGTCATTTACATAAATTATTTGGATGCGAGCATAAGAGGTACAGTTAGTAAGTTTGCAGATGACACAAAAATTGGAGGTGTAGTGGACAGCGAAGAGGGTTATCTCAG
>NC_057710.1:68504549-68528713 GCF_004010195.1 Chiloscyllium plagiosum
AGATATAAAAGAGACCTAAGGGGCAACTTTTTCATGCAGAGGGTGGTACGTGTATAGAATAAGCTGCCAGAGGAAGTGGTGGAGGCTGGTACAATTGCGACATTTAAGAGGCATTTGGATGTGTATATGAATAGGAAGGGTTTGGAGGGATATGGGCCAGGTGCTGGCAGGTGGGACTAGATTGGGTTGGGATATCTGGTCGGCATGGACGGGTTGGACCGAAGGGTCTGTTTCCATGCTGTACATCTCTATGACCCTATGACTCTAATTATCCATCAATAATCACAGGGTAATTATGGGCTCCAACCACTAGGTGGCCTTTGGATTGAGTCACTTTATTTTGCAAGGGAGAACATTGGGTAAGCTATCAGAATTTTTATAAGATTCGAAGTCTCTTTCAAAGTAATGTTCAAGGCCCATAAACAGGTTTGATAAAAGCATTAATGTAAACATACAAGTTTCAGGTGATAAGCTCCTTTCCATACTGTGCAATAGGCTCTGGCTATTAATGTCCAGAGTGACTGCAGTCTGAACAAAGATTGTCAGTACTGTGGTAAGTATTCTGAATTACAGTATGATAAGAGGTATAGAGATTAAGTGTTGGTTTCATCCCAGACATCTTCCTCCGGAAACACTTTTGTCCTGCCCCATCACTAGTCTATCAGAAAATTTTGACCATTTTCCCTCCATTAATTTCAATGGATAAACTATTGCTTCTAACTTTCCCGGATAGATTCTTTTGGTGGCATGATACTGTGGAATAAATTCAAACTATCAAAATCACTCACCCTATCTGAAGAGCCAAAAACACCTGTCAGTGTGGCTGTTGATTAATTTATATTTTCATGCAATTTCAAAAGATGTTCATGTCATACTTTTGAGATCAGCTGATTTGGGGTAAATGTCGTGCGAGACATGAGCCAAGATTTCTGGAGGTCAGTGGAACTGGAATTAAAGTGGAGAAGCCATTGCACACTATACAAATTTGTCAGCAATAGCTGCCCCAAACCATTTTCGAGAAGATTGAACTGGGGACAGTCTGTCCAGCCACCTAAGTTGACAAGTAGGCAATTAAGGTTTTTAAGGCAACGTATTAAGTCCCTGTCTCTTGTAAGCTGGAAGTTTCTATTCAGCAGGTGGGCTCGGCCTTGCAGCTAAAACATGGTCAGTGTTTTCATCAAAAAATGGACCCTCCCCCGCCCCAGTAAGGCCATTCCATCATAGCCATGCAGCTGGTGATCCGGCGGGAGTTACGTCTCTTTATGATCACAATCTGGTAAATCTGGCTGTTTTTAAGTGAATATTTTTTAACTTGGTCTTTAGAGGGTACCTCCATTGGAGGGTGCTTCCTCTTTGTACAGTCATAGGCTGCTCAGCAGTAAGGCAACCCCATATGCCATGGCTCAGAGACTTCATTAACCTTCCAGCCTTGGGGGCTCACTCACTGTACATTCAATGGGCAGTGAATGCATCCTCTGGCCATTAACTGGTCAATCTTGCAGAATCGTGTCTGAAATCATGCTTGATCAAAAATAATTTTTAACGCCATGTGGGTTCAGGACCCATGTTTGGCCTAACATTGACACCCTAGTCCCAAATGGAAGAGACACTTCCTGGTGTTTGTGAAAACAACAATCTGGATTGTGATAACTACAGCAATGGACAAACCTGACAAAAAAGCTAAAGTAATTTAAATCACTGTTGAGTCTGCGAGTGATCTGGCAAAAAGCAGATCTTCTGCTTATTTTCTTATACCTCACAGTCTTCTACTTCCCTTCCAGTTGTTTACAAGAGCCTTCAATTTACAATTTTAATGAGAAACTTGACTAAGGAAGAGAATAAAGGACGTGATCTCCCTTCGCCTTCAACATCTGCTTTTAGAGGAGATACAAGTTCACTTCCTGAAGGATCCTTTTCATCTTTGAACAGGCTTTGTAGCTTTTTGCCATAACTGCCATGAATTTGATAGTTCCACATTTGACTATGACTCACAACTCTGGGAATGGGACCCTTGCCTAGGCCTGGGAAACTCACAAAAGCACAAAACACCAACCCTGAGGTCTCTAATCACCCAACTGCTCTGACTTGTGTTGAAAGCTTCTTATTTTATACAACAGCCTAGACGTTTCACCTTCCTCTCATCAGGGAACATACAGCCAACACAGTTATATCCCTGAACAAGGCTAATTTTCAAACCAAAGGTCATTTCTTTAGGACAGTCTGTCTGATATGGAGGTAGTAAGCTGTTCGCACTTTACTGGACTCTGCACTTTGTGTGTGAAACGTTTTCAAAGCAATCTGCATCACGTTCATCCAATTCTCACTCCTGAACTTGCGTTTCTAATGGTTTATTCCTAAAACAACTAAGCTTTCATCTGCTTTTCCTTCCTTTTTATTGAAGGCAGCAGCAACAAACACATCTGAAGTACGGTAGGAGAAATGAACCTTCAGCATAAATGTAAATAAAAGAGTAACTGATTACTGCAACCACAACAAGTCAGGCCAACCCTGTAACTGGATGTTACTTAATGTCAAGTTGCCATAAATGTCTCAACTTGGTAAACTGCCACCATGCTGAATCATAAAGTGAAGTCAGGTCTCATCCAAGTTATTCTGCCTTTGTCACATGATGCAATCATATGATATTGACAGTGAGGTTTTAGGTACCTGCTGCTTCTAAAGATGAAGGAATTCCTCTTCAAAATCCAAATCCAATGCAGCTGTTGACAGACCATAAAATGCCAACAAATAGCACTGATTACTGTTGCTGAGGTCAACTGATGGCAACAGGACTGCTGCTATCGGAGATCTGTACCAAACGATTGCTGAACTAAAAGAAACTGACAGCAACTAGCAAAAGTAGTATGCAATAGTTCCAGTGCACATTGGCTCCAGGGCCACATGCTGACGGGTGCTTTAAATCTTTGGACAAGTGCTGTAAAGGAGCAATGGGGAATAGGCCATTGTCTGAGGCTTTGCCATAGTATTACACCAAGGTGTGGAAACTAATTAAAAACCTTTAAGCTGTATGTTTGACACAGATGAATGCTACAAAATTAAGCAATAATTCTAAATTAATGAGGCAACTCAGTGCCCCTAGTATGTCAAAAGACACTGATGTTGTGTGCACTTTATGTGAAGTTAACTTTGAATTATAATGAACTATACTGTTTACAATTTCTAAGTAAAGTATATTTTTGGAAGAAAAGCTTAGGTTTTTGTCAGAAACTTCAAAATGTACATCTTGCAAATGTAACGCCTATTAATATCAGATGGTGAGCTTTCATTACCACAATGACTTAGCTGCACAGGGGAAAGCTCAATATAACCTCAGAACAATTGGGCATGGCTATTAATTGTGGCTTCGCCAATGTTGCTCATATTCTGAACAATATTTGCAAACTCTGTCCTTTGACAAAATGAGTATTTGCAGCCGTATTTCAGATTTCCAGTATTAGCAGGTTTTTTTTGTATTTTATCAATATTCTTCATAGTTTCATTCAGAAAGTTCAGGACTGCATTGCAAATCAGCTGGGAAGAGGTTGAACACACCACCTTAACACTTTTAATACGTTCATTCCTTTGAAATGGGGAGCTCTGCAGGATATGAATTGCTGCCAAAAACTTCACTCCAAAAGTGTCAGAATCATTGCATTAAATGATAGTAGCTTTGCTTTTTTAAAGTTTGTGGTTCACTTGAAATATGACCATTAAAAGAGGTTGAGCCAAAAGTTTCTAAATGAATGCTACGATTCAGCCTTTAATGTGGTTATGTGGCAGTTCAACAGTTCATTTATATATACACGTGATAGATGCTGATTGGAAGTTGAACAATTTTCAAAGATCTTTCTCATACATGTGGTCAACCAGTAAATGTCACAAAAGTTATAATAATCACATAATTGTAAAACTTAGACTCTACTAAAACTGACCAACATCTACACTGAAAACTCATGACTCACGAGCTGACGTTCATACAGATTGTTGACCTCTAGAAGCAAAGGGGAAATGGAAGACAGCTATTGTTAAGGCAGTGGAAAATAATAGTGTCCACCATTGATCAGGAGGCCTACTTAACCAATGTTTCACATGTCAACTCATTTAAGTAGTGATTGTCATAACTTCTGCGTAAAACAGTTATAAGCTGTTTGAGTGCTTGGGAATTAGTGAGTAATCTTGAAAAACTAAGATCAGTCAATATCAAAATCTTTCTGATTCAGAATATGAAGCACACAGATCAATACATAAGGTAGGTACATAATTCTGTTTGCCCATAAATTAAATCAAATCTTATGTTCTTGGTATTTTGTTAGAATGGAGCAAAATTAAGGAGTCATATTTAAGATTCTCCAAATCACAGACCTCAAATACAAAGTTAAAACCATTGGCTCCATTAAACATTATTTGCATGTGAATATCATCACCAACAAGATCCCCTCTGGGTCAAACACCAAACTGGAGAGGCATCCACATTTCCTTCATCGTCACTTGGGCAAAACCCTGGCACTTGCTCTTACACCTGCTGGACTATAGCATTTCATGAAGCTGGTTCATCAGCACCTCGTCAAGGGCAATTAGATTTGGGCAGAAATATCAATGATGTCTATATTCCCCAAGTGTACAAATCAAGAAAAACAAAGACTATTTGAGCCAAATTCCATATCTCTATATTGGGAAATCAATCCAATTCTGAAAAATGTGTTGCTGGAAAGGCGCAGCAGGTCAGGCAGCATCCAAGGAGCAGGAGAATCAACATTTTGGGCATAAGCCCTTCTTCAGGAAGGGCTTATGCCCGAAACGTCGATTCTCCTGCTCCTTGGATGCTGCCTGACTTGCTGCGCCTTTCCAGCAACACAATTTTCAGCTCTGATCTCCAGCATCTGCAGTCCTCACCTTCTCCAAATCAATCCAATTCCATAGAAAGAAAGAGCGACACCTGGAATATCACTTATCACTTTTCAATTCCAAGATATTTCATCATACTCTCCCATACAGTAGGATTTAAATGTGCATATGCAAATATAGAAGCATTATGCATTGTCACAACTCTATTGCTAAATTGGCCAAAGATTTGTAATTGCTTTGGTTAAATAACTGAAAACTCCAAACACATTTTCCAACATAAAAGTTCAAAATAAACATTCCAATAAGTAAATTCTAGATTCTTGTGTTTTATACACAAAAAATATATAAAGGAATACTTGCAAAAATGCAGTTTGGTCTTTGGAGCAAATAAGGACATATAAATAGATCTCCTTAGTATAAAAGATGAGATAGGGTAGCTGAATGGTATAGACTTGACAAAAATTAAATTCAAGAGATTTAAACCAAGACATTTTCTTGGTTTTAGACTAAGTCCGAGGGCAGGCAGAAGCTGAGGGTACCGTCGTGACTTGAAATGGCTATCCCCTGCCTTAGGTCCGGTCTTGTGCAGATTGAGGGACATCCACCACCAACTGACCACCTGCCTGTTCTGGTTCACAATTGCAAGGCAAATCTAGATCATATCCCACCACTGATCACTGCAAAGTGTATCAGGGCAAGTTCTGCTTCATCAGCTGGTCAACTGAAATGGCATCGCCTCAGTCTATCCTTCTGCTCATCTATCAGTTTACACTAACGCACAGCAAGTCCTGGGCAGGAATCTTCACAGATGAAAAAATCTGAACCAACCGAAAGCTTTATTTCCAGATCTTGGAAAGTTCACAAATACTTAATTGGGATAGCAATTATCTGGTATACTTCAAACACGTGAAACTATTTAGTGTAAACTCATGAGGTGGAAAGAGAGCCTGGACAAAAGGGATATTGGTGGCTGAAAGCACGGTGAGGATATTGGAGGAGAAGAGACAGCGCAGCAAAGACAGTAGAGGGAGAGACAGTGCAGGGAAAGACGGTGATGTGTGTGGGGAAGAGACAACGTCATGAGGACAGTGGAGGAAGAGAGAGCACAATGAGGACAGAGGGCAAAGAGAATGCTTGTGTTCCAATATGATAAAAGGATCAGTTGTCAGGTAGTAGCGTAATAGAACAAGGAAGATCAGTTGGTGTGTAAACCATTTGAACATTTCTTTTATGTTTTTTAAGGGAACTTAAAATTTTAGTTTGTAGTTGTTTAAGGTTTGAACAGTATTACGTCTAAGGAAGTTATAAATTTAGATAGTAGTTCATAACAGGAGACAAACACAGGAATGATAAACATTAGGAATTACTCACTTGGTCTCTCAACATTGTTAATCCATTTAATATAATCAAACTTAATTTAGTTACACCATGTTCTTGCTTACCCTCAATAACCTTTCAGCCCCTTGTTTATCAACAATCAATCACTGTGTGCAATAGAAGTATTCAAAGTCATTGCCTCCACCACCTCCGAGGAGTTCTAAACACTACTGATCCTTTATCAGAAAAAGATTGTCTTCATCTCTGTCTGAAGTGTGCACCACAGCTTATTAACATCCTTTCTACATTTACTCTTTCAAGACCCCTCAGGATTTAATATGTTTAAATCAAATTTTCTCCTTGTCTTTTAAATTCCAGCAGATACAACCCTAGCCTGTCCAACCTTTCTTCATAAATCCAGCTTTCCATTCCAGATAAACCTTCCCTAAATTGCTTTCAGCACTTTTACCTACTTCCTTAGGGGACCAATGTTGTTGACAGTACTCCAGATCTGATCTGAACAATGTTTATCTTGTAAGATCTCCAAACCTTAACCCTAATACTTTTATTTTCAATTCCTTTCACAATAAATGATAAATGAAAATGTGGAAACTGAAACCAGAAGCAGCAGTGTGCTATTTGGCTCTTCGAGCCTGTTTCACCTTTCAATACAATCATGGCTACTCCTGTATCTCAATGCAATGTTCCTGTTTCAAGCCCATACTCCTTGATACCGTTTAAATCTAAAAACGGATCTACTTCTTTCTTGAATGTATTTTAAGACTTGGCTAAAGATTCACAACCCTTTGAGTGAAGAACTCTCTTCTCATCTCTGTTCTAAATGGTCTACCTTGTATCCTGATACCGTGTCCCTTGGTACTCCACATGCAGGGAAAGCATCCTACCTGCACCTAGTCTGTCCAACCCTGTTAAAATGTTATACATTTTCAATCAGATCCTCTCTCATCCCTCTTAAAGTCTAGTGAATACAAGCACACTCAAATTAATATTCCCTCTGAGGACATTGCTGCCAACCCCAGGACCAGCCTAGTGAATCTCTGCTCCGTTCCCTCTATGACAAATACCTTAGGTAGGGCGATCAAAGCTTCACATGATATTCTAGGTGTGGTTTCACCAAGGCCCTGTAATTGCGGTAAAACATCCCTACTTCTGCACTTAAAATCTTTTGTAATGTACCATTTGCCTTCCCAATTGTTTGCTGCAGCTGCCTGTCTATTTTCATTGACTGCTGCAAGGTCAACCAGGTTCCTTTTTACATGAAGTTTCATTGCCTTCTTCTCACAACTCACAATCCACTCAACTTGGTGTCATTAGCAAACTTGGAAATATTGCATTTGGTTCCCTCATCCAGGTCATTTATATATATATTAATATATATATTGAATAGCATTGTACCCCACCACTCACTGCCTGCCACTCAGAAAAAGACCCATTTATTCCCACTCTCAGTTTCCCATCTGTGATTAAACTCTCTATCTATGCCAATATATTCTCCCCTATCAAATGTGCTGTAACTTTGTCCATTAAATGCTTTTGAGGAATCTTACCAAAAGCCATCTGACACTTCAAATTCACCACAGCCACTGTTTCTCCATTTTCTATTCTATTAGTTTTACCCTCAGAAAACTTCAGTAGGTTTGGTTGGCATGATTTGTTTTTCATAAATCCGTGCTGGATTTGTTCAATCCTGTTAATGCTTTCCAAGTGTGCTCTTTTCACACCTTTTGTCATAGAATCTAGCTTTTTCCCATTACTGATGTTAAGCTAACTGGTCGATAATTTTCTGATTTTTCTCAACTTCCTTTTAAAGTAATTGGCTTACATTTGCTACCTTCCAATCTGTAGGAACAGCTCTAGAGTTTATAGAATTTTGGAAGGTGATCACAGATTAATTCAACATTTCCAGGCCAATTCCTTTAGTGTTCTGGGATGTAAATTATTAGGCCCTGATGATTTATCAGGCTTTAACTTCACTAATTATGATTTCCTTTAAATCCACCCTCTCATTTTGGAACCTTTGGTTCCCTAATATTTCTGAGAAGTTATTTGTACCTTGTTTGAGAATTTTTCAGCTGTCACAGTGACTAGCGACCATGACTAGTGGTTTTCCTCAGGGATCAATGCTGGGACCTCTGCTGTTCGTGATCTACATAAATGATTTGGAGGAAAATGTAGTTGGTCTAACTAGTAAGTATGCTCTCGATACAAAGATTGGTGGAGTTGCAGATAGTCTGGAGGATTGCCAAAGGATACAGCAGGATATAGATCAGTTGGAGGCATGGGCAGAAAAATGGCAGAGTTTAATCTGCACAAATGTGAGATGATGCATTTTGGTGGGTCAAGAATAAGTGGAAATTATACAGTGAATGGCATAACTCTTAGGAGTATTGATATGTAGAGGGATCTGGGTGTGCAGGTCCACAGATCACTGAAAGTGGCAATGCAGGTAGACTTACTTGTTGGGCCGAAGGGCCTGTTTCCACACTGTAAATAATCTAATCTAATCTATCAATATCTAATCCAATCTAATCATAAGGTAGTAAAAAAAGTCTACAGCATGCTTGCGTTCATTAGAAGAGGCATTGAGTATGAGGATAGACAAGTTACGCTGCAGCTTTAGAGAAATTTAGTTAGGCCATACTTGGAACATTCTGTACACTTCTGGTCACCACACTACCAGAAGGATTTGGATGCTTTGGAGAGGGTACAGAAAAGGTTTACTAGGATGTTGCCTGGTATGGAGGATTTTAGCTATGAAGAAAGGTTGGGTAGACTGGGTTTGTTTTCACTGGAATACAGGAGGTTGAGGGGCAACCTGATAGAAGTTTATAAGGTTTTGAATGGAATGGATAGAGCGGAAAGTATGAGGCTTTTTCCCAGGATGGAGGGATTGATTACTAGGGGACACAAGTTCAAGATGCGAGGAGGGAAGAGTGAAAGAGATGTGTGAGGCGTGTTTTTTACACAAAGGGTGGTGAGTGCCTGAGACATGCTACCAGAGGAGGTGGTGGAAGCAAACACAATAGCAGCATTCAAGCAGCATTCATGGACAAATACATGAATAGGAAGGGAATGAAGAGATACAGATCCTGTAAGTGAAGACAGTTTTAATGTGGAAGGGCAAAATGTGTCAGCGCAGGCTTGGAGGGCCGAAGGGCCTCTTCCTGTGCTGTATTATTCTTTGTTCTTTGTTCTGAGTTAATGTTTTGGGTCCAGTGACCTTTCTTCGGAATTAGAGATTCTGAAGAAGGATTACAGGACCTGAAACATTGACTATCCTTTCTCCCCGCAGAAGCTCCCAGACCTGCAGATATGCTCCAGCAATTTATGATTTTGTTTCTCGTTTTCAACATCTGCAGTTCTTTGTTTTTTTTGTTCGGTATAAATATTTCCCAGGTTGCCAGGAGAAGCCAGGGAAGAGATAATGGAAATTCTGACAACCATTTTCCATTCTGCTCTGATGGTGTAGTGCTCCAGATATGGAGAATTGCTAATGTTGTGTTATTGTTCGAAAAATGAGAGCAGACAGCTGGAGTCATACAAACCAGTCCCTTTATCTCAATGATAGGCATGTTATGGATAAGGTGTCCGAAGAACAGTGTAAACAGCCATTGAGATAGACATAGATGAATCAGGAATAATCATTATGGATTTGTTAAGGGAACGTCATGTTTGACTAACTTAATTTTTCTGAAGAAAGGCTTATACCCGAAACATCGATTCTCCTGCTCCTTCGATGCTGCCTGACCTGCTGTACTTTTCCAGCAACACATTTTTCAACTCTGGTTTCCAGCATCTGCAGTCCTCACTTTCTTTTAACTTAATTTTTTTCTTAGAAAGTAACAAGGACGGTAAAAAAAGGTAGTTCTTTTGTCATTGATATGGAGTTCAGCAAGGCTTTTGACAAGGTCCAACACTGACAACTGGTCCGAAAATTAAAATCTAATCGGATTCAAAGGTAGAATGTGCGTTTGATTCAAAATTGATTCAGCGGAAGCAAAAGGTGGATAGTTTTTGTGACTAGAAGGGTGTTTTCTGTGGGGTTTCACAGGACTCAGGCCCAGATCTCTTGCATTTTGTGATGTACCTATCAATATTTTGGACTTAAATGTACACCACATGTTTAAGAAGTCATCAAATGACACCAAAAGATACAGAAGCTTGAACACATGCACCAACAGGTTCAAGAACATCTTCTTTCCTGCTGTTATGAGACTGATGAAGAGACTCTCTAATTGCAAAGAATGTTGATCTTATTAATGTTAATCCTGCTTTGCGCACCTCCTGTACAGTGTAACCTCTCCTGGATGCTTCACTCTGTGCAAGTACCCTATGATCTCTGTGTCCTTGTTTACTATGATCTGCCTGTATTGCTCGCAAATGTACTTAGATACATGTGACTACAATAAATCAGATCAAATCAAATCAAAAATCTTGGTAAAGCAGAAGACAACCCAATTGCAAGAAGATGTTAATGGACTGATCAGGTGAGCAGCCAAATGACTTGGAATTCAATCTGTTGGAAGGTAATGCTTTTGGGATACTGAAAAGATTAGATTCCCTACAGTGTGGAAACAGGCCCTTTGGCCCAACGTGTGTACACCGACCCTCTAGAGAGTAACCCACCTCGTCCCATTTTCCTCTGACTAATGCACCTACCACTATGGGCAATTTAGCATGGCCAATTCACCTGACCTGTACATCTTTGGACTGTGGGAGGAAACCCACGCAGATGCGGGGAGAATGTGCAAATGCTACACAGACAGTTGCCCGAGGCTAGAATCGAACCTGGGACCCTGGTGCTGTGAGGCAGCAGTGCTAACCACTAAGCCACCAAACTACCCCAAGTTTAGATTAATAAATGAAACTTGGAATCCTTGTCCAAAGATCTCTAAAGGTTATAGACCAGGAATTTAAATTGCATAAGAAGGCATAATGGATGCACCCCTTCACTAGTCAAAACATTCAGCAGATGAGTAAAGAGATGTACCCCACTGGTTAAGTCTCTGTGAGAGTATAATGTACAACTCTAATCTTGTCATTACAGAGGAATCACAGAGGACAAAAAATTGATTTACAAGCACAGATTTACTTTGACAGAACCAGAGAATTTACCCAGGTGTAAAGAATGGATGGGCACAATTATCTTTGAAAAAGAGGAAGCCGGAGTAAGATGAGGTGCCTCTGCAAAGTGGATAGCAGAGAGGTGCCATGGATTTAAAGTAAATGGTAGAAGAATGGGAAGGGATTTGAAGAAATATTGAATTCACTGTCTAAAGAGAGGCAGAGGCTAACTAAAGAAATTAAGAATGGTGAAAGGAAAGGAAGAAATGCTGTGAAAATTAGTGGTAGACGAGGCAATTGGATAAGTTTTAAAAACTAGCAAATTATAGCTAAAAACGAAAAGGAAATTAGAATATATGAGAAAGAATAGCCATGAAAGTGTTTGTCCAATAAAAAATAAGACTGGGAAATATAAAATCCAAAATTTTGGACAAGCATTTGGTTCTGTCTTCATGACAGAAGATGTTGAAAAAGGATCCTGACAGGTCTAAATTGATTCAAATTGACTCAGTGGAAGCAAAGGGTGGATAGTTTTTGTGACTGGAAGGCTGTTTTCTGTGGGGTATCACAGGGCTCAACCCCTGTGAAAATTAAGAAGCAACTTGAAAGGAGAAACCTAAAACAATCACTATCCCAACAGAAAAAGTACTAGGATATCCAATGAGACGAAAGACTGACTGGCTGATTTTGTAAGGTATTGAGAGGTGTGGTGCAGAGCTATTGAATGCATAGGGTGTAATCTTCCAAAATTCGCTATATTTTGGAAAGGTCCTAGTGGATTAGAAGGTTACAAATGTATTGCCTGTATCCAAGGATGACAAGGGACAAAGTAGGAAGTTAGGCCAGTTAGCCCAATATTTGTCATTGGGAGATGTCTGGAATCTAATACTAATGAAATAATAGCAGAAATTTTTTTAAAAATCACAATAATCAATCAGCATTAAGATGGTTATATGAATGGAAAATCATGTTTGATGTATTTAGTAGTGTTCTTTAAGGATGTAACAAGTGGTATGGTTCAAAATAAAACAGTAGATGTAATGTATTTGTATTTTCAAAAGGCCAAAGAGGTGCCATGTAGAAGATTACCATGCAGCGTAAGAACACGAGGCAGGGATAATATATTCGAATGGGTTGAGGAGTGGATATAATGAAAGAGAATTGGTACCACTGGGTGACTTTGAGATCTGGTTTCCAGCATCTGCAGTCATTGTTTTTACCGACTTTGAGATTGCTAATCTCTACCTAGTTGAATGCCATTGGGATAAATGTTGGTGTTGCATGTATTTACAAACGTCGTTAATGATTCAGAGGTCCGAAAGCTCATTCCTGGATCATGTAGGAAAATCCTGGCTCTGTCAACCAGACCTTTAAAAACGGCCACCTGTGCTCCCCATTGTTGGTCAAAAGGTGGGGAGACAACTCAGGCTGGGTGACACAGGAGCAGCTGCAGAGCCTACCAGTTGCTGAGGCTGGGAGGGCGGAAAGCCTGCATTGGGGCTCCAGGGCTATCATAGATTCATAGAGATGTACAGCACGGAAACAGATCCTTCGGTCCAACACGTCCATGCCGACCAGATATCCCAACCCAGTCTAGTTCCACCTGCCAGCACTTGGCCCATATCCCTCCAAACCCTTCCTATTCATATACCCATCCAAATGCCTTTTAAATGTTGCAATTGTACCAGCCTCCACCACTTCCTCTGGCAGCTCATTCCATATGTGTACCACCCTCTGCATGAAAAAGTTGCCCCTTAGGTCTCTTTTATATTTTTCCCCTCTCACCCTAAACCTATGCCATCTAGTTCTGGACTCCCCACCCCAGTGAAGAGACTTTGTCTATTTATCATATCCAGGCCCCTCATGATTTTATAAATCTCTATGAGGTCACCCCTCAGCCTTCGACACTCCAGGGAAAACAGCCCCAGCTTATTCAATCTCTCCCTATAGCTCAAATCCTCCAACCCTGGCAACATCCTTGCAAATCTTTTCTAAGCCCTTTCAAGTTTCACAACATCTTTCCGATAGGAAGGAGACCCGAATTGCACGCAATATTCTAAAACTGGTCTTAGCAATGTCCTGTACAGCCGCAACATGATTTCCCAACTTCTGTGTTCAAACTAAAACAAAATAATAACATATAAAAGCTTTCCACCAGCCTCACTCCACACACCACAACCCCCACATTCCATCTTAACCCTGCATATACCCTATGCCCTGTCCATCGAATCACAGAAGAGGCCCTTCAACCCATCAAAGCTGCAATAAATCTACACTTTCCAGCACTAGGCCCATACCTGTGAATGTTATGGTATTTCATAGGCTCATCCAAATTTTTTTAAAAGTTGGTAAGTTACCTGCTTCTCAACTACCCTTCCGGGCAGTACACTCTGGATCCCCACCACCCTCTGGTTGAAAGTATTTTTCCTCAAATCCCCTCTAAACTTCCTGCCTTTCACTTTAAAATTATTCAACCTTCTTATTGATCCTTCAACTAGGGGGAACATCCTGTACATGGCCCTTGTAACCTCATGCACCTCAATCAGGTCCCCTCTCAGCCTTCTCTGCTCTACAGAAAGCAACCTGAGCTTATCCGGTCTCTCTTCATAGCTGAAATGCTCCATCCCAGGCAACATCCTGGTGAATCTCCTCTGCGCCCCCTCCAGTGCAAACGCATCCTTCCTATTGTGTGGTGACCAGAACTGCATACAGTACTTCAGCCGTGGCCTAAAAACAAAGTTCTGCATAGCTCCAACATCACCTCCTTGATTGTTTGTCCTCTGGATGGCACACACTGCTGTCACTCTATGCTGGTGTTGGAAGGAGGTATTGGACTGCAGAGCACACGTCTGGGGGAGAGTCTTCAACATTGCTGGTACCAATGACTTAGGTAGGAAAGGGTTGAGGTCCTAACATCAAGTTTCAGTGAATGAGGACGAAGATTGAAAAGCAAGTCCTGTAAAGCAGTCATCTCAGGAGAGAACAGATGGCTGGAGAACAGGTGCAGGAGGGAAAGATACAGATTTCTGAGGCAGTGCGGCTGATTGTAGGACAGATGGGACCTGTACCAAATGAACGGGCTTCATCTTAGCACAACAGGAATTATTATCTCCACAGTCAGATTCACTCGTGCTGTTGAGGAGGATTTAAATTATTATGGAAGGGGGACGGAATCTGAGAGCACGCTCAGATTTGAAGTAAGGAAAACTGATAAAGGGAAGTGGAAGAACAGAATGTAAAATAAAAGACAGGTAAAGTATGGGCAAGGATCAAATAGACTCAGAATAAATAATAATGTTAAAAATGCATAATGAAAGACACTATCTGAATCCATGTAGCTTTCACAATAAGGTTGATTATTTGAAAAACATATTCAGGGTAAATGAATATGATTGAATTGCCAGTATGGTGAGTCACTACAAGGTTGGGAACTGGATACCTGAGAGACAATTAAAAAAGAGAAAAGGGCGGGGCTGCATTCTTGATATCACCAACGGTTGGTAAGTGTCGATAGACCCGACCCCACAACTAGAAAACCGTATAACATCCACATTGAAAAGCCTTCAGAAATCAGGGCAATTAAACAAGATAGATTTCCAAAAAATTGAAACCAGATGGATCCAACACACCCCACTTCTATGGACTACCTAAAGTACACAAACCAGGGGCCTCTCCTCAGATCCATAGTCTCACTACCTGGAATACTGACATACAGACTAGCCAAAGAACTCCACCGAAAACTGAAATACATGGTAGAAGACTCATGCCACTCCATTCACTCCACACAAATATTCCTGAACATCATCAAAGACATCAAGATAGAAGAGGAAGAAATAATGGTCTCCTTTGATGTAACAGCCCTGTTTTCATCAATTAACATCTACCTGGCCAAAGAAACATTGACCACCCTACGAAAGGAACCAAGGACACAAACACCAGACCGAACCAGTTTCATCAGTAAAGACAACAACCTTAAGCTAGGAGACCTGTGCCTCACCACCCACTTCATATTCAATACCAAGACCAACAAACAAATCAATGGAACACCCATGGGATTACCAATATCAGGATTCCCAGCAGAAGCAGTAATGCAGAGATTCTTACAAACAGCCCTCCCAACTGTTCAACCCAAACTTTGGATCCACTATATGGATGACACCTTTGTCACACCTTTGTCATCACAAAACAGAACAAATTAGAGGAAACCTACAACACCATCACAATATCCTCACTGGCATAAGATTCACAAAAGAGGAGAACAACAACGGACTCCCATTCCTACTGGAACGAACAGTTAATGGAGAACTTTAAACCAGCATCTACAGAAAAACAACGCATACTGACCAAATACTTAATTACATAAGCAATCATCCCAACACCAACAAACGGCATGACATCAGGACATTATTTCAATGAGCCACAACACACTGCAGCACCAAGGAGCTACAAAACAGCAGAAGAAAACTATCTGTACAGCATATTCAGGAAGAATGGGTACCCAACAAACACAGTCTGCCGATTTCTCAACAACAAACCCAAACAAGGAGACACAATGCTCCCAGAAACTCTAGCCACATTACCTTACACCAAAGACATCTCTGAAATGACTTCCAGACTACTCAGACCTCTTGGCATCATGGTAGCTCACAAACCTGCCAACACACTTAAACAGTGGCTAATGAATCTAAAGGACCCTATACAAACAACCAGCAAAACAAATGGCATCTATAAAATACCCTGCAAGAACTGTATTAAACACAACATCGGACAGACATGCAGAAAACTAGCCACCAGGATACACAAACACCAACTAGCCAACAAAGGACATGACCCACTATCACTAGTATCCTTGCACACAGACAAAGAAGGACACCACTTTGACTGGGATAACATATCCATCCTGGGACAGGCTAAACAGAGACACAAACGGGAATTCCTAAAGGCCTGGCATTCTAACCAGAACTCCATCAAATAAACATATTGATTTGGACCCCATTTATCACCCTGAGAAAAATAACTGCAAGTGATATCACCCACCTCAAGAAGCCAAGACACATAAATAGAAAGGGGGGCAAAACACCAACGCTTCACCAGAGGCTCACTAATGATGTTACCTTGTATGGTGCCCAAACATCTGAAAACAAACAGTCCAGCTCAGCAAGCAAACTTACAATCAGATTAGTCACTAAATGCTGTAACTATTAGTCAGAGCTTGGTTCTCTGTGATCATCATGTATTGCAGTATTCAGACATAATAATGAGTGCAACTTTGAAGTCTAAGCCTGAAGATGATCTTTAACGTTGTCTTCTCAGTCAGTCTGTAAAAACCAAACCTTTAGTATGATAGCAAACCACAAGATGAAGGGGATATGAAACAGGCAGTGCAGCAAACATTGGTGGGATGTTAAAAACCACCAGACTGCAGTGGTGATATTGAACACAATATAAATCATAAAATCAGAGATGTATACAATTTAGATAGTCAGTGATAATGGATGTTGATATGCCTGCTCTAGTTAATTATTTTGTTCAACAGTAACCCCTATGAAGTAGATGTTGGAGGATTTGGTGATGGTTATGTTGTTGAATTGGAAGATGATTTGATTCTGTATTGTTGAAAATGACATTGCCTGTTGTTGTGTAGTGAAAATTTATTTACCATTTATCAAACCAAGACTGAATGTTGTCCAGGTCTTTGTGCGTCTTGGCATGGGTTGCTTCATTATTTGAGAGCATGTAAACAGAATAATGTGACAAATAGGTCATGTTTGACAGTACATTATTTAATTGAAAATTTCAGACTGCATGTAAAAATGATAGATTCAAAAACTTTAAAGAAACCACAGTGAAACCCCAATTTCCTCTTTCCAACGCCTTAATATTTATTACAATACTCTGGTGCTATGGCTGTTGATGTGTGGCTTGCTGTAAATGGAATAGACACACATAAAAAGGCTTCAGTTTCTTAGAGATGACATCAAAGGGAACAAACCACATCCCTTTGAGTGTATTATAAATTGAATGGGAACTTGTAGTCAGAAGAGAAGTTACAATGAAATCATTACAGCGTACTCTGCTCATTTCTTTGATTGTCATTGTTCTAACTCCAGCTTGTGAGTAATAAATATGATAATTTTATATCTATTACATTTATATGAGGATTTTGTATAATATTATTTATGTGATATGAATATTTTAAGCATTTTGCAATAACCAACCTGAACTTTCAAAATCTATTTGGCTAATACATTGAAGTTTATCGATTTCTATACTTATGGCAATAGAGATTTACTTCCAGTTAGTTCAATGTACTTTTATTTCTTAAAATGTTGAAAGAACAAAAACAACTTCCTTTCAAGGTAACAAAGTATTTAATAGGGAAAAGAAATTTGTTTTATTACTCAGCTGCTCGATAAAATGGTCGATCTAGTTCAGTCCCAGATTTCATTGTCTTGGGGGTAAATTTAAATTGATATGATTGAGTAAAACAGTGATTTTCAAAATTGCAATTCATTCTACACTCTATGTCATTACTCATTTCATTGAATACCTCAATGGGACCATCTGCAATTATAGTCAGAGACCTGAGTCTGGGAGCAGTGATAGATAGGTAAAAACAATGACTGCAGATGCTGGAAACCAGTTTCTGGATTAGAGATGCTGGAAGAGCACAGCAGTTCAGGCAGCATCCGAGGAGCAGTAAAATCGACATTTCGGGCAAAAGCCCTTCATCAGGAATATTGATTTTACTGCTCCTCGGATGCTGCCTGAACTGCTGTGCTCTTCCAGCTGTGATAGATAGCCAACCAGAAATCCTAAAAAGCAAATTCTGGACAGGGAAGGGCATTTCTTTTAGGTTTTTTTAGGGGGCTCTGAGTATCTTCCTTTGAAAATTATGGTCACTACCCCCATCCCCATTCTCCCCCAGCATCATTTTCCTCATTGCTAGTGACTGTCCCTTGGATCATCTCTGAGTGAACACCCATTGGTTGCCTTCCGACAGGGAGTGGGAATATATGGGTCTTTTTCTGATAGCTGGATGTTATTAGTTGGGTACTGTAAGGATCAGTGCTTGGGTCCTAGCTATTCAAAATATATATAAATGACCTGGATGAGGGAACAAATTGCAACCATGTTCTATCAGTGAACATCCCACTTCTGATTTGATCTTGGAGAGAAGGTCATTAAGAAAGTAGTTACTAATGTTTAGGCCTGGAACACTATCCTGAGAAGTTCCTGTAGTAGTGTTTTTGAACTGAGATCACAATCATCTTTGTTGTTACTGCAGCCGGCTATGTATTTCAATTAGTCGATTTCAATTAGTGAAATGACGTTTAATGTTAAGAGCACTGACTTTCATCTCACCTTACTCATAACTACTCCTGTATTCATTCTGTAAGTATCAATTCTGGTTTCAATTGATGAAATAGGCTTTCAAAATCACCTTTTTATACAGATCATGGGGTGGAAATTATTGGAGGCCATGAAGTTAAACCTCATTCAAAACCCTATATGGCATCTATCCAATGTAACAAAAAAAAGAAATATGAACATTACTGTGGAGGGGCTTTGATCAGAAATAGATGGGTACTGACTGCAGCACACTGTGAATGGTAAGTTTTGCATGTGTGTGTGTGTGTGTGTGTGTGTATATATCTTTCATATATTATATATTTATGATTATTAACTCATTTTTATAATTGACTTACCCACACTTCACATCTAATCTATATCAAATAATTGCTTTCAAACAGTAAAACCAACCGTTATTGTTAAGCTGTATATCATGTTATTGGTGTATAATTCCATTGGCAAAATTCTTGATATGATTAAAATAAATTTTATCTACTCATTTATTTTTTATAGATGACTTACTTGGTGGTTAGATGGCAAAAAATCACGTATTTGTTTAGTTATGAACGTAGAGAGTTATAGAGTCATAGGGTTGTACAGCACAGAAGCAGACCTCTCCATCCAACTAATCCATGCTGACTATAATCGCAAACCAAACTTTTCCTTGAAAGTGGAGTCACAGGTAGATAGAATAGTGAAGAAAGTGTTTGGTATGCTTTCTTTTATTGGTCAGAGTATTGAGTACAGGAGTTGGGACATCATGTTGCAACTGTACAGGACATTGGTTAGGCCACTGTTGGAATATTGCATGCAATTCTGGTCTCCTTTCTGTCGGAAAGATGGTGTGAAACTTGAAAGGGTTCAGAAAATATTTACAAGGATGTTGCCAGGGTTGGAGCTTTTGAGCCACAGGGAGAGGCTGAATAGGCTGGGGCTGTTTTTCCTGGAGTGTCGGAGGTTGAGGGGTGACCTTATAGAGGTTTACAAAATTATGAGGGGCATGGATAGGATAAATAGACAAAGTCTTTTCCCTGGGGTCGGGGAGTCCAGAATTAGAGGACATCGGTTTAGGATGAGAGGGGAAAGATATAAAAGAGACCTAAGGGGCAACCTTTTCACACAGAGGGTGGTACACGTATGGAATGAGCTGCCAGAGGAAGTGGTGGAGGCTGGTACAATTGCAACATTTAAAAGGCTTTTGGATGGGTATATGAATAGGAAGGATTTTGGAGGGATATGGGCCAGGTGCTGGCAGGTGAGACTAGATTGGGTTGGGATATCGGGTCGGCATGGACGGGTTGGACCGAAGGGTCTGTTTCCAGGCTGTACATCTCTATGACTCTATGACTCTAATCCTATCTGCCTGTTTCTGGCTATATCCCTCCAAATCCTTCCTTTTCATGTACTTATCTAAGTGTCTTTTAAATTTTGTCACTGTGCCCACATCCACCACTTACTCGTGAAGTGCATTTCACATGTGAACCACTGTCTATGTAAAAAAAATTGCCCCCATGTCTTTTTTAAATCTCTTTCCTCTCACAATAACAATATCCCCCCAGTTTTGAAATCCCCCATCCTAGAGAGAAGACACCTATCATTAACACTATTTATAGTGTTCAGATATCTTCCATGTTCAGAACGTCATCTTATAACTAGGCAAAGCCAAGCTGTCAATATCCCTATATATGTAAAAGCTATAATGGAGTCTGATCACCTAAAGCTGTGCCCAAACGGGTATTTCATTGTGGTTTGTTGAATTCTTTTTTTTCTGGAGACAGAAATACATACCAAAATCATCCTTAAGTATCATCAATGAGTAATGCTGAAGCTTTCCAGTAGGTTTTTAACTCACACAGTTTGAGAGGAGTTTTATAGATAAAGAGAGGGATGATAGCGCTGTTGCTCCTCAGACAGATTATCTCAGAATTTGTCCAAACTTCAGTAGCTTTATTACATCCACAAACCTCTCTCCACAAGTAAACTGGATGTGTCCATGTTTGTTCCTTGCAAATGGAAATTGTTGCTGTTGTTACCAGAGCATTTGTCAATGCAAAGTGTCCTCTTCAAGGATGCTTAGACAACACCTCTCAATCCATAACCACTACCACCCAGAAGGGGAAGAGCAGCAGATACACCACTCAGTTGCAACTCGCCTTCCAAGATGCACACAGTTCACACTTGGAAACATATCGCCATTCTGTGACTGGGTCAAAATCCAGGAACTCCCTCCGTCAACCTCTAGCAAGTGGACTGCAGTGGTTCAAGAAGGCAATTTTGGCTTATACATCTTCATAATAATCACATCTGATGCTCCAGATCACATATGAAAAACAGACATTTGACAAAGTGACACTCAGCAGTTGAATGATATTCTGGTGCTAACTTTAAGGGAGGAGATCCTCACTCTCTCCTGCTCCCTAATGGTGTGGGAGTGCACCAGTGGCACACAAACCAAGAAACAAACCACTTGACCTTACAAACATTATAATATCACTGCCTGGGATGTGCCCGCCAACAAATTTTAATCTCACTTAAATTTTCTAGAGTGAATATTTTACACATCAGTTTCATTCTATTCCTAACCTCTAGTTATAAGTCACATTTGAATCTGACTGCATTTTCTTTTTAAATAACTATAATGTTTATAGAGATCAAAAGAAAAACAATCACTACTATTTAGATATTTGAAGTAAAAACAGAAAATTTTGGAAATGCACAACAGGTCAATCGACATCTGATCAAGCATCTTAATTAAAGTCCAACTTTTAGGGTACTGACTGAACTGCTGTTCATTCCAGGAATTTCTGTTTTCAGCAACACACCTATAGATGAAAGAAACAGTAAGTAATAAGGTTTGCTTAGTATTGCTCAGGTTGTTATTCTTATACTGTTTCCAGCCATTACCGTTCTTTCTTCCTGAATGTTTGAAAATTGCATTTTCTTATGGAAACAAAAAATAATTGTCTGCCTTTCTGATGAAATGCAGTAAAGGGCCTGTTCAAGTCGTACTTGGAGCCCATTCTCTGTCACAGAATGAGAAAAGTCAGCAAAAGATTCGGGTCAAGAAGCAGTATCCCCATCCAAAGTTTAACAAAAAAACTCCAGATGATGACATCATGCTACTCCAAGTATGAATTTTAATTTTTTAATTCTGGTTTGTTTGTTGTGTTTAAAACTGCTAATTTTGAAAGACAGCCCTGATGAATTCCACAAAAAAGTAGCAGCTTTGTGCGTTCAATCTCTTGGAGTAAAATTCACCGCAATTATTTAATGAGGTCTGCTCGTAGTTTTGTCAGTTAAAGTACTCGGCACAGTTGGATTTGATCCTGGCTTCATCCCTGTTCATGTCCAGCACAGGTCATTAGTATCTAATTATTGTCCGTTTTCTTTTTGCACTAACTGACTCTGATTAAATGAGGCATGTAAAAAACATGCTAGGAGCAGCAACTAGTATATCTAGAAATTAAATGCCAAGCTAGTGAAGTTACAAAACTAGAGTGCATGTATTCTAAACAGTGGATAGAACAATGTAATCCAACAGCCAACCAACCAGCTCAAAATTCTGTATTCCTATTATATTCAATAATCTATGTTGTCGTATGATTAAACAATTAATAAGAAGACTGTCACTTCTCCAAACCTCCCTATCATTAATGATCATAAAATCCAGCATGTAGGTTTGCACCCATCTTCACTGAGTGGTTGATCCATTTTGACCCTGTCCTGAGGTCATTCCAGTAAATCTCCTCTGCTTCTATTCAAAGACACCATGTCCTCACTAAAATGTTGTTGATAGGAATGGACATGACATTCATAGGAATGGGCTTACAAAAGTTCAACACACACTCCATTTGTACCCAGTGACTTGATTAATACCCAAGATTCTATCTGTTTTGGCAAATCTTCTTTTAATATGATCTGCTGCCATCAAAAGCATGTTCCGTCAGGTTCCTCTGTCCATGTACACTTTTTAAAATTGTGCCCCTAAGTCTATACTGGACCTTCCTAATCCTTGTCCCAAAATGCATCACCTCACATTTCTCTGTATGCCACTTGTCTGTGTCTTCTGTTCACCTAACTACATCCTGTTGTTAACAATCAGTATGGGTATTGGAATCATCATAATTTGCTGCAATATCTCCAAGCTTGATATCATCTGCAGATTTTGAAATAAATTTAATTACCCAAATCACTTATGTACGCAAAAAAGGAAGTGACCCTAGCATTGACCCCTTGGAAGCATCAGTATATATCACCTCCAGCTTGACAAATGGATATTGACGAGGTAAAAACAATGACTGCAGATGCTGGAAACCAGATTCTGGATTAGTGGTGCTGGAAGAGCACAGCAGTTCAGGCAGCATCCAAGGAGCAGCTGCTCCTTGGATGCTGCCTGAACTGCTGTGCTCTTCCAGGACCACTAATCCAGAAAATGGATATTTACTATAACTTGAAGTTTCCTGTCCGAAGTCAAATCTTTGTCCAACTGACACTGACCCTCCTATTCCATGAACAATTTTTGTTAGCCAGCATTTATGTAGAATACCATATTCTACAATGCAACACAATAAAAAATTATCATCATCTGTATTTGTTCATAAAAATTACAGTGAAAAGTTTTAAATGTCACCCACCAGAGCACTGACAACAAAGATAGAAATCATACACAACAATTAAATAAATAAAATTAAGGCAAAACTCATCACCGTTCAGTTAATGAATCCAGGGCTTAGGGAATGCCGATTTAGGAAAGTTTGGAAAAGCCTGAAGACAGAAGTGGGATGAGGCCGCCATTCTAGGCTGCTGGAACAATAAGGTGGAAGCCTTTATCGAAGATTACTGCCATGCTGGGCCAAGACTGCCACTCTTGGATGAGTCCGCCTGGTGGGTCACTGGAATACCTAGACGCCGAAGATAAAGAAGACTTCTACAAGGGAAGAAGACCTCCATGCTAGGACAAGACCACCACACCAGAAGACTGTCATACAGAGAGATCACCACACTGTGCCAAGACTGCTTTTCTCCTCCTTTAGGCACTCTGGCCTAGCCTGCAAGTCTGGGCCAGGGGAGTCAAGAAGGGCGGTAAAGCCAAGCCAGGGAACTATAGACCGGTGAGCCTGACCTCGGTGGTGGGCAAGTTGTTGGAGGGGATCCTGAGGGACAGGATGTACATGTATTTGGAAAGGCAAGGACTCATTCGGGATAGTCAACATGGCTTTGTGCGTGGGAAATCATGTCACACAAACTTGATTGAGTTTTTTGAAGAAGTAACAAAGAATATTGATGAGGCCAGAGCAGTAGATGTGATCTATATGGACTTCAGTAAGGCGTTTGACAAGGTTCCCCATGGGAGACTGATTAGCAAGGTTAGGTCTCATGGATAACAGGGAGAACTAGCCACTTGGTTACAGAACTGGCTCAAAGGTAGAAGACAGAGGGTGGTGGTGGTGGAGGGTTGTTTTTCAGACTGGAGGCCTGTGACCAGTAGAGTGCCACAAGGATCGGTGCTGGGTCCATTACTTTTTGTCATTTACATAAATGGTTTGGATGCGAGCATAAGAGGT
>NC_057710.1:68529059-68569311 GCF_004010195.1 Chiloscyllium plagiosum
GAGGGGTGACCTTATAGAGGTTTACAAAATTATGAGGGGCATGGATAGGATAAATAGACAAAGTCTCTTCACTGGGTTCGGGGAGTCCAGAACTAGAGGGCATAGGTTTAGAGTGAGAGGGGAAAGATATAAAAGAGACCTAAGGGGCAACTTTTTCACGCAGAGGGTTGTACCTGTATGGAACGAGCTGCCAAAGGATGTGGTGGAGGCTGGTACAATTGCAACATTTAAGAGGCATTTGGATGGTATATGAATAGGAAGGAATTTGGAGGGATATGGGCCAGGTGTTGACAGGTGGGACTAGATTGGGTTGGGATATCAGGTCGGCATGGACAGGTTGGACCAAAGGGTCTGTTTCCATGCTGTACATCTCTATGACTCTATGAATTATGAGTCAGCCCAGGACTTATTCCTCGCTTGCCAGGAGACCACAGGCTGGGCTGGAACTATGTCCTGGCACTGCTGCCATGGATGCTGTCGTTGCTTGAGGCCTCCTCCTTTACCACCACTCCCCAGGATTAAAATAAAAGAAACCAAAGAAAAAAGAGAGAAAAAGAGCTAAAGTAAAAAAGAAAAGCAAAGAGAAAGAAAGTTGATGGGGCTCAGCAAACTCCCCCTCAACTCCTTCGCCATCTTAATATATGTAGTACTTTATCAAGTACTTCCTTAAATTCTTAATATGGAGGACATCAACCTTCTCTGTTACTTCATCAAAAACTCAGTTTGATTGATCAAACACAAATTGATGTTTACAAATCCATACTTGATCTTTAGCCAATAGTTCACTGGCCATTTGTAAGTCTGCCTACTATCATAGTTATTTGCCAACCACGCCTAAACAGATAATTGAACTTTTTGTCAGATAGAAAATTTAGTATTAAAACAATGGGGTGGCTGCCTGTTTATTCATTCATAAAATTTGCAATTTAAGGTTCAAAAATTCAAAAGCATTTACTTCTCAAAGGAAACATGTTTTGATAGGTTCCCTATAATATCCAATTTAATTCCCAAAATTTTACATTGTCCTCAGCAACATTTGTGTTCTCAGTTGTGCCTCAGCAACATTTAGCAGAGAATTGAGATCATTTTAACTTTTGAAGAGATCGGGACAGTAGATGTTTCATGTGCTGCTTGGTTTTAGTCAATACTGAAGTTATTGGAGAATCAAATCAGCTAGCGAGATTTGTAGCTCAGGCTGACGTTCTGGATGTAGATCAGCGAGCAAACCTACATCAAGAATCAAATCAGCTGCAGGCCAATCCAGTGGGCGGCATGGTGGCACAGTGGTTAGCACTGCTGCCTCACAGCACCAAAGACCTGGGTTCAATTCCCGCCTCAGGCGACTGTCTGTGTGGAGTTTGTACATTCTCCCCGTGTCTGCGTGGGTTTCCTCCGGGTGCTCCGTTTCCTCCCACAGTCCAAAAATGTGCAGGTTAGGTGAATTGGCCATGCTAAATTGCCTGTAGTGTTAGGTGAAAGGGTAAATGTAGGGGAATGGGTCTGGGTGGGTTGCGCTTTGGCGGGTCTGTGTGGACTTATTGGGCCGAAGGGCCTGTTTCCACATTGTAAGTAATCTAATCAAAATGGCAGCTCACCCACGAAGTAGGGCTGATGAAAATGAATCCAGGATATGAGTACCCAGATAATTACTTCATACTGGGCAATATAGTACAGGAGTAAACAGACTAAAGAGAAGCATAAACATACAGGGGCTAAAAATAAACTTTAAAATAAATGTATAAAATGATGATCATGTTAGTCTTAATTTCTTTAACATCATGACTGCAATGTATTTACCAATCACGTTTCTTCATATTTACTATTGTGTTGATAGAAGAAATGTCACAACCTTTAGCAAAAAGAACTGAAAACAGTTTCTGTGGTTTTCAACAACTTTGCAGTTGTACTAGTCACTTTTTTATACTTTCAACTCCAATTTGATCTGATTTCTTTTAAGAATTTCTCTGTCAAACCCGCACTCAACTTATCAAAGTTTGCAAGTAATTCCAACAGAATCAATGAGGAATGAGCTAGGTAGCAATAAAGGAAATAACCTTTACAGTAAGGAATCATGTTAATCTCATGCAGTGTGTCCATTTCAACATGCTCGCCATCAATATTTTCAAATATTTGGCAAATAGGCCTATTTTCTTCCCAGTTAGGAATTATTACTTTCTTTATTCACCAATGACTATCTTTAAGTCAACTTAACCCTGCTTGTAATCACATTTTAGCAAAATATCCTTCATTAACATGATCTCCACGACAATTTGGCAATGAAATGTCCCAGGAGAAAGTGAGGACTGCAGATGCTGGAGATCAGAGCTGAAAATGTGTTGCTGGAAAAGCGCAGCAGGTCAGGCAGCATCCAAGGAACAGGACAATCAACGTTTCGGGCATGAGCCCTTCTTCAGGATTCCTGAAAAAGAGCTCATGCCTGAAACGCTGATTCTCCTGCTCCTTGGATGCTGCCTGACGTGCTGTGCTTTTCCAGCAAGACATTTTCAGCAATGAAACGTCCCAGATCACTGAGCCCTAGGGATACAGATTAGCAATGTCAAACATATTTATGCATCTAAGCCATAGTGACTACCCAGACCAACCTCACCTGTCCATTATCCCGCACGACCCTTTGCTTTCCCAAGATCTATTGCCTACTACTCCTGTGTTGTAACATTTGTAATTATAATCTCTCTGCATCCCAGCATGCTGCGTCCAATCCCCTCAATGGACTTTCCCAGTAGTCCCACCACAGCACCTGATAAACCCCATTGTCTTTCAGTAAACTGACCCCCTGGACTGAGCATAGTCCATCTCTTGAACCGGCCTGGAATGACAGCCCAGACTGATATCGGTGCCACTTCCTGGCTGATGTATCACTAATCCCTAGACTGGTTGCACTGGGCTTGCAGGACTGATGTTGGCCCACACCCCAGACTGTACAGATACAAAACCCTGACCCTTACCATCCAAACTGGCTGACTAACCATGTCCGTGCCCTTGGACTGAGATTGAATACTACCTTTGACTTACTGCACCAGTAACCCCTAATTGACAACAGTTGCATCTTGATATGACTGAGGACTACTGCCATTTGGTTATTGAGATATGGCTATTTCGTCGAAGCACATGCAGTGTTATTTTCCACAGATGCTACCAGCTCATGTGAAGGCATGACATTCAATTAACATGGTGGTCTACAGCCATTTGAAGATGAAAGTAATTCCTATTTCAATAACTAAACCTGGAAGTGAATGTTGCAACCTCACAACTCTCTGTGCAAGCAAGTTTATTTTGTCTCCTTTTCTCGTCTTATACCCCTTGAGGATTGTAAAGACTCTGTTTCTACCGTTTCTGTTTTTCGTTGTCCTTTTCTGTCCTTTAATGTTCTCACATTTCTATCATCTCCTCTAAAATCTTTCTTCATTCAGAAGGTAATGAATCCATGTAGTTATTTATCACAAAAGGTTCCCGAGGCTGTTAAGTATATCAAGCCTGAGATAGACAGATTTTTAATCAGTAAGGGAATCAAGAGGTAGAGGAAAAAGGCAGGAAAGTGCAGTTGAGGTTTCTCAAATCAGCCTGAATCTCATTGAATGGCAGAGCAGATTCAATGGGCTGAATGGCTACTTTTGCTCCTACGTTTATGGTCTCATGGTCATTCTAACAAAGAAGATGTTAATACAATTGTAATGTCATTAGACTAGTAATCTAGATGCCCAGGTGCATTAGGTACAACCCAGATATGGAAGGATTTTCTTATGAGGTAAGGTTGAGTAGGTTGACTTTCTACTCATTGGAGTTTAAGAGAATGAGGTGGCCTTATTCAAATACGTAAGATACTTTGGGGGCTTTACAGGGTAGATGCAGAAAGATTGCTTTCTGTTATGGCAGAATCTAGGTCCAGAAAGAATAATCTCAGAGTAAGGATTTACCCATTTAAAACAGATAGGTAGTATTCTTCCTCCTGAATCTATGGAATGTTTTACCACAAAGGGTTTTAGTGATTAGATCATTAAGTACATTGAAAGTTCAGATATACAGATTTTTAATCAGTCAGGTAATCAAGGGCTACGTGGCAAAGGCAGGAAAGTGGTGTTGAGGATTATCAGATCAGTCATGATCTCATTGAATGGGCTACTTCTGCTCCTATGTTTTATGGCATCATGGGAAAACCTCAAGATCAAATTAATTACTTCAGTTGAGATGCTTGGCATTCGACAAATTCTTTCCAGCCTCCTTGACCTACCAATGGAAAAAGTTTGCTCCAGAGTGCCCCTCCATTGATTCCTGGTGTACAGATGTTGGATGGGAACTGGATTGAGGTGGGCTGTAAAATTCCAGATAACAACAATCACCATCAAAATTTGTAGATGATTAACAACATCTGGAAACCCATCCCAAAGGGTTTCCAGATGTCTGTGAACCATTGTCTGATCCAAGACAGAATATTCAATCCAACAGGAGAAACACTTGTGGTCCAGTTTTATTAGAAGCTGAAAATTACAGTTCTCCTTTGGAATAACTTAATACAGTAAGATTTTGTTCATAGCTTGAATAAAAATATTCATTTATTCATATTGTACCCCAGCTCTCCAGTGAAGCAAAGATCAACAAATATGTGGAACTGCTCAACCTACCAAAAGGTAAGGATAAGGATATAAAACCTGGAATTCGCTGTACAGTGGCAGGATGGGGACAAACAAAGTCAAAAACTCCATCTGACACTCTTCAAGAAGTGATGCTATATGTGATTGATCGTAAAACATGCAACAGCAAGCAATATTATAATCATCAACCTCAAATAACCAAGGACATGATCTGTGCTAGTGACCGAAAAGGCAGAGAAGATACTTCCATGGTGAGTGTACTATGATGTTACAATAAGCAGGAAGGTCTTTGAATTTTGAAATCCATTTGTTCATTAATGCATTTAATGGAAAAAACTTTCTATCCGTACAAGGTCTGACCCACATATAATTCCAAGTTCACATTATCAAGACTGACTTGGAACTACTAAACAAAAATCCAAAGAACTGCAGATGCTGGAACTGCAGAAACAAAAACAGAAATTGCTGAACAACTCATCAGGTCTGGCAGCATCTGTGGAGACAAAGCAGAGTTAATGTTTTGGGTCCAGTGAGCCTTCTTCAGAACGTTAACTCTGCTTTCTCTCCTCAGATGCTGCCAAACTTGTCATGCTTTTTCCAATAATTTCTCTTCTTATTTTTGACTCTGAACTACTCTTGAAATTGCTTTTGAATTCAGACCATTTTATCCACAAAATGCTTGACTAAAGCAGTCCACCATCACCACCTTCTCAGACAAATAGATATGAGCAATAAATGCTATCTCTTCAATCAATGGCCACATCCCAGCAAGAAAAATGTAAACTGATAGATGAGCTACTGGATTAAGAATGTAGACACGGTCATCATGGAGGAAGAATCTCCCCAATGGTTCATGGAATTTTCTAGCAGTTCATATCATACCCAGTGTCACATTAACTTCCTTTCACCCTGCTAATGTGATTTTCAATTTCAATAAATTCTGCCTACTGGTAAACATATTGCACTGCAAACACCAAAAGGATGGCTTGGTGATCCAGAATGATTGTGCCTTCATTTGAAGTAATTTGCTTAAGGCCTGTAAGTGAGCAACAGCAAAAACATGCTATCATTAAGATATATCTTAAGGGTTTGCTGATGCAGTAGTTTTTTTGTGATCTTGTAGCTGAGTCCAGATGTTAGATTACTTCACATGGTCTCAGATCAACCCTCAATCTCATCCTCCAACTAAAAAGCATTAAAGCAACTAAGCAAGAAAGGCATTTAAAGGATGGCAATCGACAAAATGCTCCTTGGAATACTTGTTAAGAAGTTATAACCCCTGGATTTAAATGGAAAATGGTTAGATTGATAGGGAATTAATTCTGTAGTATTTTCTGCTCTTATTTACAATTTCCAGCATCCACAGTGCTTTGCTTATATTAGAATGATTATAAACTTGGCAACCTCTCCTCATAACTATAATTCTTCCTGCTTGATAACTATCACTCCCTTAGTGTCTTTATATCTTTCCTAATGAGTAAAATCATAATTGTCCTCAATAATCTAGCTGAATCTCAGTGGATTCCCTTTCCCAATGCTAGGGATTTTGATCAGACACAAGACACTGAATGCTTTAGAATGAGGGACTCACACGACACCCCTTATTCCACTCCATCCATTAGCATCCCACCAGGTGTCTGCAAGGAACCCTTGCTACTTGGTAAATCTCCTGCTCGCCACAGGGTGAATGCCAGCTGCAGGATTTATTGATTAATTGCTGATTTGATGGACTCAATTGACAGATTTTGCAAAACCAGGAGTGGGAACATTCGAGGTGTTCACCCACAACCTTCTCAACCCAATAAATACCCTCACTATCAAACTCACCAAAGAGGAGGTTGTTAATTTTCACCCACCAAATAAGACTAGCAATTTGGTCCAACATACCTTCTCAAGCAAACAAGAAAAGGATAAATGTAGCTTTTCCACATGATACCCAAACCCTGTGAGCATACTTTAAACATTACAGCCTGCTATTCAAGCTAGGTGGTATTCTATCAAAAGCTTATAAGGATGAAATAGAGTATTAAGGGTTTATTGTAGCAGCAAATTCAGGAGTGTTAGTTCACAGCTCAAAGATACATTTGATTGCAGGATTTTTTTAATGCCGGAGGATCTGGGTATTTGTGGCCCATCTCAAATTGCCTTCGAACTAAATTGTTTGTTCAGCTATGATATATATCAGCGTTATATTCCAAATATCAGTTGAATTCAAGTATCACCTTTTGCCCTGTGAACACACATCTACAAGCCTTGGATTACAAGTTCAATGGCAATACCATGTCATCACTGTTTCCTGCAGGAAGACAATTTATGATATTTCCTGCACCAACAAGATTAACTGCAATGGTTAGCATGTACATTCTGATATAGAAACAAATTCTGGAGAACTTAGCAAATCCGGCAGCATCTGTGAAAAGGGAAACAAAGTTAACACTTCAAGTTTGAGACAACTCTTCTTCAGAATATTCTTAAATATAAGTCTTAACATGCAGATAAATACTGAGCACAGCTCAATATGGCAGGAAGGTATTGCAATTTTAATAGGTTTAAGTTTATCCAATTCTGCTTAATTATTGTCTTTCTCATCTTTTTTTCTTCCAGGGTGATTCAGGTGGTCCTTTAATTTGCCGAAATAAGTATAAAGGGATTGTGTCTTATGGCCCTAAGGATCCAGATGCCAAAAAGCCTGGGATTTACACTTTCATAACAAAGAAATACCTTGATTGGATTGAGAAAGTAATTGGTGTGAAAACTTACAACATGACAGCTGAAGGCTTGTATTGAGAATGACGATTCTTACCGTGACTCGGTTTTACTTTTATCTTGTAGAATTGCTTTGCTCAGAGAAGGGCTAGCATGCATTTGCCTATGCTTTTAGTACATTGTACAGGATTCAAATTCAACAGAAACTAAAATGAGAAATTCTCAGTATGAAATGTGTCACACTTCATTCACTGAATCTTTGAATAGGACTATGAGTTGTGAAAGTGACTGAACAACTCTTGTGAGTAAGCATTTAAGAGGTTTTGAGATCAAGCAATAAATTTTGGTCACTTGTTGCATTGTAATTGGAACAAATTACTAAGTAACAGAAGCGTTACTTAACGAAAGAAAACAGTCAATATTCTTGCTTGACTCCCATGGCTGCAGAAAGCTTGTGACTTTCTCTCCCAAAGTTGACATCAATTCTGTGCACTAAACCTCTTTTCTCCAGTTTTGACTTCTGTAATCCGATCCCTTGCTTGTGTTCTGATGTTGCAATCATACAATGGTCTTGTTGGCCATAGTCATTGATCCATAGACAAGATATCCTCAACACCTGAACAACCCATTGTTAACTCTTTACCATGGAGCCATTTGTCAGATTACTTAGTTATGCATCCAAACTCATTGATCTCTACATCTCAAAGCAAAGCCTTTAATAACTGATTTAGACATTTGTCCATGCTTCTCTTTTGCCATTCAAACTGGCCCAAACCTTCTCGTTAGCATTGAAACCCTTTCTTTTCTGATGCTGATGAAAGAAAATCTCAGCTTCTTTCTGTTTTTTGGGCTGATTTTCAAATGGGGAAATCCTTCTAAAGTCAATATGTATGGATTCCTTGGTGGAATAGCAGTCTATGCAGAAGCTATGTACTATTTTTACAACATTAGCCATCATATTTTGATCACTATTAGTTTAAATGTCAGAGAACTTTTTAGTTGGTGTAAGTATTAATGAAAGGGGTGAATGTGTAGTGTGACATAGAGTCAGGTGAGTGAGCTGAGAGGGTAAGGAAGTAGGGTGGCAGCTATGTACGTTGGCAAGGTGATAGGTAAGTTGAGCAACTGGGAGTAAATGAATAGGTGGCAGCTGGACTGGGTTACAAGGTGGTACAGTGGTATCAATTCCTGATGCAGTGTGACTTTATATGACTCAAATCACACAAGCTCTTTATCCTGAGCATAAATTCATAATTATCCCTTAATCATACAAAGTCCAAAATACACTTTAAAAGAATTTGTTTCACAAAATTTTCAAAATATGCAACAGGATGGGTATATGAATAGAAAGGGTTTGGAGAGATATGGGCCGGGTGCTGGCAGGTGGGACGAGATTGGGTTGGGATATCTGGTCGGCATGGACGGGTTGAATCTAAGGGTCTGTTTCAAGGGTCTGTACATCTCTATGACTCTAAGAAGTATTTTAAAGATCACACAAAAGATGTAAAAAGTATAGACAATGAGATTCTATAGTTACAGACTAGCTATTAGATTCTGCATCATACAAACTATTGAAGCTTTGAATTAAAGCGATTATTTGTAACACAAGCAATTTAATTGTCATTTTTCTGGAGTGAACAGTTCTTCAATGAACCCAAAACTTCTGACAGCATCTAAGGCCTGTGCCATGAGTTAGTGCGGCTATCTCCAGCTTCACAAAGATATTATTGGAGGATGGACCTCATGATAGTTAGGTTATCTTACAGAACCCTAACCTCAAATTGTCTGGGAATCTCCTGGAAAGCAACAAGCAGCCCTGCTGATATTTATACTTTAAATTTCCCATCATAGCCACAGGAGACTTCTAAACTACCTTCTTACTTTTCCTGACAGCCACATTTCCATCTGACTGATCCTGATGTGTCATCACTTCACTAAATCTACTAACCATCACACTCTGTATCTCCTGAATGTTCTCAATGAGATTAAGCCTAAAAAGAAGCCCTTAAAAACCTCTTATATAGAAACTATCCTTCCTTATTCACAGATTTTAATCTTAAGAATGCAAAAGATAAAAAAAACATATTTTTTTTAAAAGTCAAGCACTTAGCTGAAACTCTCATCAAATGAAAAGAAAGCACCCTCCTCAAGTCTTTTATCTGTCAGCTTTCAAATCTCTGGAAAGGCATTGTCATTTTTAGAGTCTTTCATGTGAAAACTTCCATAATGTGGGAAAACACCAAGGAAAATTGAGTTGGGAAGATTATTCTAAAGTAAGTTATATTTCTTCCTCCTCAGCTGCTTATATTTCCCTTCATTGCTGCATGGAAATGATGACAGAGAGACAGGCCCCAGTATCTATTAGTTAACCTATTTTTTCTCACTTTTATTGCTGAATCCAAAAAGCACCAGGAAAGGATTACTGAAGATCTCTGGGAAAGAGTCAAGATCTCTGAATTGTTTATAGATTGAAGCAAGGAAACCTTACAATATTTAACCCTGCCTTTTTAAAGGCTGCAAATTCTATCTCCTGAAAGTCTGGCCTAGTTCACGGCTTTCTTAAAAGATTTTTTTATATCTGTGAGATAGTTCCGTTCCCTCAAAAATCAACCCTCTGTATTCATGATACTGTAGTGGGAGTCTCACTTCAGCGAAGCACAATGCTCCTTCTCTTCATCAGCAGCAGGTTCCCTTCATTTGGTGGGGCCCACTCTCAATTGGTAATGGAACCTAAAAGGAGGAGACTGGGTCAGAGTCAGCAGGGTCACAGTAGCATGTGAAAATTGCATGATACCTTAAACTGCAGTGAGAGGAAAGAAATCCACATCACTCATTTGCAGCTATACAATAGAGTCATAGAGTCATAGAGATGTACAGCATGGAAACAGACCCTTCGGTCCAACCCGTCCATGCTGACCAGATATTCCAACCCAATCTAGTTCCACCTGCCAGCACCTGGCCCATATTCCTCTCAACCCTTCCTATTCATATACCCATCCCATATTCCTCTCAACCCTTCCTATTCATATACCCATCCAAATGCCTTTTAATTGTTGTCATTGTACCAACCTCCACCACTACTTCTGGCAGCTCATTCCATACATGTACTACCCTCTGTGTGAAAAGGTTGCCCCTTAGGTCTCTTTTATATCTTTCCCCTCTCACCCTAAACCTATGCCCTCTAGTTCTGGACTCCCCGACCCCAGGGAAAAGACTTTGCCTATTTATCCTATCAAAATTTTGTAAACCTCTATAAGGTCATCCCTCAGCCTCTGACACTTCAGGGAAAACAGCCCCAGCCTGTTCAGCCTCTCCCTATAGCTTAAATCCTCCATGCCATTGTATGAATATTTCAAGATTTCAACTTTACAACAATTCTGGTCTCGGATGTTATACTCCACATAATGTATGTTGATTGTGCTTCTGACCCTTAACATTGAATCTTTGGAGGACGGTGTAATTTTTCTTGTGCAAAGGCAATAATCATCATTACAAGTATCTGCTTAAACAGAACATTGTTGGTATAAAATGTTTGTGTAGTTTTATATTCTGTATTCATAATGATGTTAATGTATAGGTACAGTTGAAGTTGAAATGTAGATTTAACAGAGAGCAAATATAACAAGTACGGTATGCATATTACTGCTTTCTGTGCAGCCTAGATGGCTGTTGTAGAACTTGTACTTGTAAAATGAAACCTGCAGCTAAAAATACATCTGTATCCGCTTAACTACTTGACCAGTTCACTAAAATTTCAATTTTTAGATGTGATGACTGCATTTTACAAGTGTAAAGTCTGGACTTCAATGAACAACACATTAGGAGTAAAGACTGGACAAATATGTTGCAAAGCCCACGGTGCAAGGAGTGCACTGTCTCTCTCTAGTCCTTCTGCTCCCCCGGTCACAACATACTTATAATCTTCAGCCCAGTTCACAATATGATCAATTATATGCTTCCTCAATATCAGACATTGAATAAAAATTTCCATTAACCAGATTTCTTTACAAAAGATTATTGATTTATTATAACACAAAATTATTCCACAAAGATGACAATTTCATTAACATATCCAATTTGTCATCAAAATATAAATGCTTACCCCTCTAAATAACCTAAGTAAAAGGAAAACAAAATTATTTTTCTTTGCAGAGATTCACTTAGGGAAAAAATAATATTTTGCCAACAAGGGCTAGTTTCCAAAGGGGAAAATGTAGATAAGTTGTGGAATGTTTGGATATTTGTAAATGTGACATTCTGGCATGTTTAGAGAGGTGTCCAGACACATGCATTTGACTCTTGGGTCTTTGTTGGCACAGTTTACTCAGAAAGCACTGTATTGAGAAATCTTCCAGTCACTTTTCAAGATGTCATTCAGGTTTCACACTGGATTAACAGCAATGCTGCTTCAGAAACAGGAAAGGGATGAGCTCGACAGTCTTTCCTCCAAAGACTCTTTCTCCCACCTGAAAACCGAACAATCGTCAAGTGTAACACTATTCAAACAAGGCAGCCCATAAAACCAGACAGGGAATTTCTATAATGACTCCAAACAATCAGCCAAAAAAATTGTGATTTCCCAGAAGTTTTTTTTTAAATCCAAAATGCTCTTATTAATCTTTCTTTTTAAAAAATGCCCAGTATCACCATAGAAGTTGAAGTAAATTATTTTTTTCCACAATAACTCAAAACTCAACTTCTTAAAAACATTGGTCTAATGGCCAAATAGTCATTAGAGCAGTGTAGACTGGAGCCATACATTGGGATCAGGCAAAATTCCCCTATGTAGCTTGGAAAACTGAAACTTCTGATGGATAATTACCTTGTATCTTGAGTCTTCTGAAAAATTTCCTTAATGTCAGAAACTTTGGAGCGTTCCAACTCAGTTAAGTTCAATAGTTGGCCAGGAAAGGTTTGTGGATTAAGAAACCCACTCTAACTCCTATTAAACTGAATCTTTGACTCACAATTGCTCCCATCCCATCTATAAGAGAAGATACTCCCCTGTCCCTTTCCAGACCTGCTTTGAACAAATACAAGTCCTGACAGGATCCAATCAGACCCCCATCCTGACCAATACAAAAAGGCTCTGTTGGACCTAACACTCCCTGCCACTGGTTTGATCTCTAACCCACCTCCAAACCCAATCTCTCCTCCCCCATCCCTCCAACACAGGACTGGCGCTCTTCACCTGATACCCACCAACCCTGTCCTGGTGCCCCCAAACCCAGCTCTACTCTCGCAGCTTTTGGGTAAACACCCCTTAGCCACAACCAAAACCCAGGTCAACACCACCCTACCTCTGACAGATCTGACAAACCCAACCAAATCTGGCTCAGACCCAAAATCCTCCAACCCAACCTTGACCCCATAAATCCCACCTCACCCACATCGAACCATGCTGGTACTCTTCCACCTGGCATTCTAATCACTCACACAACTTCCACTTCAATCTACCTACCTTATACCTACCTTACATACTTACCCTGTCACCAGAGTTGTCACAATGGCTGGCTGTAATGCTGGACATTTTAGTCACAGAAACAAGGGACATTAATTGCTTCAAAGGAGGGTGTTGCTGGATTTGTTAATTCCTCGGCAGGTTTGTAACTGGAGGCCTTTGACCAGGAATTTCCAGTATAGAAATCATCTGAAGGTAAGTGGGTAATTCTTAATCTGATCATGAACAGAATACCTGAGCCACTAAAATGAAGCCTTTGTACTAATTCCACCCTTGAAGAAAATTAAAATCCTTTTAGAAACATATTTGTTACAAAGTACAGGCAAATTGTGTTTAAAGAAATCAAGACACATGAACTCACTCATTTTCATTTACTCTTTATGTGTACAGTCAGCTCTGATACATTCTCTATAGTTAAATAATGCAGACAAAGTTACATTCAGGACAAGGTATCAGCAATTAACTGGATTTCCCCATGATGTGAATAATCTTTAAGTGCTAAGGCTTTAACTGCAAACTCCACTGAAACAGTCCAGCATTTTATTTTGTGAATTTTTCCACAAAAGGGTTATGATCAGTCATTAACAGTATTTCTATGTAGCTGTGATGGGCACATACTTCAAACAGTTTAAATTAAAATCCTAAGCTTCTTTCTCCACTGTAAAGTATATTTTGACATCAACTTAGCTTTTGGAAAAATATCCCAATGGCTTCTCTCTGTCTGACTCATCTTCCTGTAATCAGATTCACTCACATCAATTGCTGGTTTAATGAAATTAGGGGCAGCCAAAATTGGTTCATTGATCAAACTGCTTTAAGTCTGCTGGGGAGTCTCTTGGCCACATTATCTTGGATCCCTTTTGTAGTAACTCTATCAGTTGAACAGCTGCAGAACTGAAGTGTGATATAAATTTGCAATACAAATACAAACTTATGAACAAGGAACAAGAGTAGGTCACACATTCCTCCAAGCCTGCTCCACCATTCAATAAGGTCATGACCAGTCTAACTTTAACCTTAACTCTACAATCCTGCATATCCCTGATAAGCTTTCATTCTCTCTGTAATAAAGAATCTGTCTATCTCTGCTTTAAAAATACTTAAATATTCTGCATTTACTGCTTTTTAAGGAAACAAATTCCAAATATTCACAATCCTCAGAGCAGCAAAGTGTTTTCTCAACTCCAATTTAAATGGGTGACCCTTTATTTTTAAACTATGACCCCTCACGCTAGATTCTCTCATAAGCAGAAACATCTTTCAAGAAAATCCTACACATTTCAGTTAAATCACCTCAACTTGACAAAACCTCCTCATAAGGCAATCCACTCATTCCAGGTATTAGTGTAGTAAATATTCCCAGAACTGCTTCCAACACAGTAACATCCTTCCATAAGTAAAGTGACCAGTACAGTAAACAGTATTCCAGATGCAATTGTACCCATGCCCTGAAGAACTGAAGCTTAATCTACCTCATCTTGATTTCAATCCCTTTCACAATAAACCATAGCATTCTACTCGCTTTCCTGATTACTTGCTGTACCTGCACAGTAACCTTTTGTGATTCATGCACTGGGACAGCCAGATCTCTGCACATCTCAGATCTCTGCAACTTCTCACTATGTGGATAATAAGGTTTTTTTTATTCTTTCTGCTGAAATGGACAATTACCACATTGGAAATAGAAACCATACATCCCCAAAAAGTGCATAATTTCTCCTTTACTCTTAGGCAGGGAATTCCACCAAATCTTGCACTTTTGGTGTTTTCCCTGTCCTGCTATATGCCTTAGGTAGATTCCTGCTCCTCTATAAACTCACTTTAGGCAAGGTTTATCACTAATCCATTGACTATAATTTTCGAAATAAAGTTTCTAATTTCAAGGGATCATTCATTGTGTCACTGTAAGCCAGCACATCATCAAGGTTGACCACATAGTTAGAAGCACTGATTGTTACTTGATTCATTAATTTCTGGAAATAGAACATAGAACAGTATAGCACAGGACAGGCCCTTTGGCCCTCGATGTTGTGCCGACTTTTTATTCTGCTCTAAGATCAGACTAACCTGCATGTCTTACATTTTACTATCATCCATGTGCCTATCCAAGAGTCACTTAAATGTCCCTCATGTATCTGACTCTACTACCACTGCTGGCAGTGCATTCCACACACCCACCATTCTCTGTCTAAAGAACCGACTTCTGACAGCTCCCCTAAACCTTCCTCCAATCACCTTAAAATTATGTCCCCTCTTGATAGCCATTTCTGCTCTGGGAAAAAATCTCTGATTATCCACTCTATCTATGCCTCTCATCATCTTGTACACCTCTATCAAATTACCTCTCATTCTTCTTTGTTCCAATGAGGAAAGCCCTAGCTCCCTCAAGCTTTATTCATAAGACATGTCCTCCAGTCCAGGCAGCATCCTGGGTACTCTCCTCTTTACCCTCTCTAAAACTTCCACATCCTTCCTATGATGAGGTGACCAGAACTGAACACAATATTCCAGATGTGGTCTAACCAGGGCACTATAGAGCTGCAGCATAACCTCACAGCTCTTAAACTCAATCCCCTGTTAATGAAAGCCAACATGCCATATGCCTTCTTAACAACCCTATCCACTCAGGAGGCAACTTTGAGGGATTATGGACATGGACCCCAAGATCCATCTGTTCCTCCACACTGCCAAGAATCCTGTCGTTAACCCTATAATCTCATTCAAATCCACATTGCAACGTGAATTACTTAACACTTTTCTAGATTGAACTCGATTTGCCACTTATCAGGCCAGTTCTGCATCCTGTCAATGTCCCATTGCAATCTACAACAACCTTCCATACTACCACTCCAGCAACCTTCGTGCCATTGGCATACCTACTAACCCACCCTTCCACTTCCTCATCCAAGTCATTTATGAAAATCACAAAGAGCAGAGGTCTCAAAGATCTCTGCGGAATATCACTGGTCACCGAGCTCCAGGTTGAATACTTTCCATCTACCACCACCCTTTGCCTTCTTTGGGCCAGCCAATTCTGTATCCAAACAGGCAAATTTCTCTGTATCCCATGCCTCCTTACCTTCTGAATGACCCTACCATGGACAGCCTTAGCAACCACCATGCTACAATCCATATACACCACATCCACTGCTCTACCTTCAATGTATTTTGTCACATCCTCAAAGAATTCAATAGCTTACAAAGCTATGCTGACAATCTCTAATCAAGCTATGCTTTTCCAAATAATCATAAATCCTTAAGTGGCTGAGTTTTTTTTTAGTTTGAACAGCATCACTTAGCATTGTAAAACAGCATTTGGTATGATAAAGGCTGCCATTATATAGATCTGGGTATTAAAGGAATCTGCTTGTCTGTCAATATAGGCTTCCAACTGAGGAATTGAGTAGACATCTATCTTTGTTACTGCATTAACCTTTCCATAGTCTATGCAGAATCTGGTTGTACCATGAAGCATCAATACAACTGAAGAACTTCATCGAATCAAAGATTATGAGAAAAAGATGGAAAAGTGGAGTTGAGAAGTATCAGATCAGCCATGACCTCATTGAATGGCAGAGCAGACATGATGGGCCAAATGATCTACTTAAGACCATAACACTAGAAGACTTGGGGCAGAAATTAGGCCATTCAGCCCATCAAGTTGTTCTGTCATTCAATCATCATTGCAGAAAATGTGGAGGCATGGGATTAAGGGTGATTTAGCAGTTTGGATCAGAAATTGGCTAGCTGAAAGAAGACAGAGGGTGATGGTTGATGGGAAATGTTAATCATGGAGTTCAGTTACTAATGGGGTACCGCAAGGAACTGTTTTGGGGCCGCTGCTGTTTGTCATTTTTATAAATGACCTGGATGAGGATGAGGATATAGAAGGATGGGTTAGTAAATTTGCAGATGACGCAAAAATCGATGGAGTTGTGGACAGTGTGGAAGGATGTTGCAGAAGGACATAGATAAACTGCAGAGCTGGACAGAAAGGTGGCAAATGGAGTTTAATGCGGAAACGTGTCAGGTGATTCACCTTGGAAGGAGTAACAGGAATACAGAATACTGGGCTAATGGTAAGATTCTTGGAAGTGTCAATGAGCAGAGAGACCTCGGTGTCCATGTACATAGATCCCTGAATGTTCCCACCCATGTTGATAGGTTAAGAAGGCATACGGTGTGTTAGCTTTTACTGGTAGAGGGATTAAGTTTTGGAGCCATGAGGTCATGTTGCATCTGTACAAAACTCTGGTGTGACTGGAGTATTGCGTACAGTTCTGGTCACCGCATTATAGGAAGTACGTGGAAGCATTGGAAAGGGTTCAGAGGAGATTTAGCAGGATGTTGACTGACAATAGACAATAAACAGTAGGTGCAGGAGTAGGCCATTCTGCCCTTCGAGCCTGCACCACCATTCAATATGATCATGGCTGATCATCCTTAATCAGTATCCTGTTCCTGCCTTATCTCCATAACCCTTGATTCCACTATCCTTGAGAGCTCTATCCAACTCTTTCTTAAATGAATCCAGAGACTGGGCCTCCACTGCCCTCTGGGGAAGAGCATTCCACACAGCCACCACTCTCTGGGTGAAGAAGTTTCTCCTCAACTCTTTCCTAAATGGTCTACCCCGTACGTTTAAGCTGTGTCCTCTGGTTCGGCACTCACCCATCAGCGGAAACATGTTTCCTGCCACCAGAGTGTCCAAACCTTTAATAATCTTATATGTCTCAATCAGATCCCCTCTCAGTCTTCTAAACTCCAGTCTTTCAGTGTAAAGTAATCCCGTCATTCCAGGAATTGACCTCGTAAACCTACACTGCATTCCCTGAATAGCCAGGATGTCTTTCCTCAAATTTGGAGATCACAACTGCACACAGTACTCCAGGGTGTGGTCTCACCAGGGCCCTGTACAGCTGCAGAAGAACCTCTTTGCATCTATACTCAATCCCTCCTTGTTATGAAGGCCAGCATGCTATTAGCCTTCTTCACTACCTGCTGGAGCTGCATGCTTACCTTCATTGACTGGTGTACAAGATCACCCAGATCTCTCTGTACTGCCCCTTTACCTAAATTGATTCCATTTAGGTAGTAATCTATATCATTAATGTATATTGTAAAAAGCTGTGGTCCCAGTTCTGATCCCTGCGGTACCCCACTGGTCACTGCCTGCCATTCCGAAATGGAGCCATTTATCACTACTCTTTGTTTCCTATCAGCCAACCAACTTTCGATCCAAGTTAGTACTTTACCCCCAATACCATGCGCCCTACTTTTGCTCAGTAACCTCCTATGTGGGACTTTATCGAAAGCTTTCTGAAAGTCCAGGTACACCACATCTACTGGATCTCCCTTGTCCATCTTCAGAGTTACATCCTCAAAAAATTCCAGAAGATTAGTCAAGCATGATTTCCCCTTCATAAATCCATGCTGACTCTGACCTATCCTGTTACTACTATCCAGATGTGTCTTAATTTCATCCTTTATAATAGACTTCAACATCTTTCCCACCACTGAGGTCAGACTAACTGGTCTATAATTTCCTGCTATCTCTCTCCCACCTTTCTTAAAAAGTGGTATAACATTAGCCACCCTCCAATCTGCAGGAACTGATCCCGAATCTATCGAACTCTGGAAAATAATCACCAACGCATCCACGATTTCTCGAGCCACCTCCTTCAATACCCTGGTATGTAGACCATCAGGCCCTGGGGACTTATCAACATTCAGACCTAACAGTCTCTCCAACACCAATTCCTGGCAAATATAAATTCCCTTAAGTTCAGGTCCTTCAGCCACTGTTACCTCAGGGAGATTACTTGTGTCTTCCCCAGTGAACACAGATCTGAAGTACCAATTCAATTCTTCTGCCATTTCTTTGTTCCCCATAATATTCCCCTGTTTCTGTCTTCTGACTGGTGTGGAGGGAAGGTCTTGTGAGGAAAGGCTGAGGCAGTGAGGCTGCTTTTGTTAGAGAGAAGAAGGTTAAGAGATGATTTAATAGAGACATACAAGATGATCAGAGGATTAGATAGGGTGAACAGTGAGAGTCTTTTTCCTCGATGGTGATGGCTAGCACGAGGGGACGTCCTTTAAATTGAGGGGTAATAGATATTGGACAGATGTCAGAGGTAGTTTCTTTACTCAGAGAGTACTAAGAGCATAGAACGCCCTGCCTGCAACAGTAGTAGACACTTGCCAACTTTACGGGCATTTAAATGGTCATTGGATAAACATATGGATGAAAATGAATTAATGTAGGTTAAATGGGCTCACACATCATTTATTGCATCTGTTGCACCCCGATGTGGCCTCCTCTATATTGGGGAGACAGGCCGCCTACTTGCGGAATGTTTCAGAGAACACCTCTGGGACACCCAGACCAACCAACCCAACCACCCCATGGCTCAACACTTCAACTCCCCCTCCCACTCCACCAAGGACATGCAGGTCCTTGGACTCCTCCACCGCCAGACCATAGCAACACGACGGCTGGAGGAAGAGCACCTCACCTTCCGCCTAGGAACCCTCCAACCACAAGGGATGAACTCAGATTTCTCCAGTTTCCTCATTTCCCCTCCCCCCACCTTGTCTCAGTCCCAACCCTCCAACTCAGGACCACCTTCCTAATCTGCAATCTTCTTCCTGGCCTCTCCGCCCCCACCCCACTCAGGCCTATCACCCTCACCTTGACCTCCTTCCACCTATCGCATTTCCAACGCCCCTCCCCCAAGTCCCTCCTCCTTACCTTTTATCTTAGCCTGCTTGGCACATCTTCCTCATTCCTGAAGAAGGGCTCATGCCCGAACCGTCGATTCTCCTGCTCCTTGGATGCTGCCTGACCTGCTGCGCTTTTCCAGCAACACATTTTCAGTTCAGATTAGTTCCTCAGGTTGGTGCAACATCGAGGGCTGAAGGTCCTGTACTGCTCATGTTCTATGTTCTATGTTCAACCCCATTGTTTTGCTTTCTCCCTTGATATTGAAGAACCTATCTATCTCAGTCTTAAATATACTTAATGACTGAGATAAGCCTCAACAGCCTTCTGTGGCAGTGAATTCCACAGATTGGCCATTCTCTGGCTGATGAAGTTTCTCCTTTTCTCCATTATAAGAGGTCTTCCCTTTACTCTGGTCCTAGTCTCTCCTACCAATGGAATCATCTTCCTAACATCTACTCTGTCCAGGCCATTCAGTATTCTGTTCCTAAAGTTTATGATTCGGAGATGCCGGTGTTGGACTGGGGTGTACAAAGTTAAAAATCACACAACACCAGGTTATAGTCCAACAGGTTTAATTGGAAGCACACTAGCTTTCGGAGCGACGCTCCTTCATCAGGTGATTGTGGAGGGTTCGATCGTAATACAGAATTTATAGCAAAAATTTGCAGTGTGATGTAACTGAAATTATACATTGAAGAATTGATTGTCTGTTAAGTCTTTCATCTGTTAGAATACAGTGATAGTTTCACTTCTTTCATGTGTAAATCACAAAACCCTTTTTTTTAAAGGTTGCATTCTTGGATTAGCTGTTAACAATGGTGATAGGTAGACAATATGTTGAAGGTGTTAACCCCCTGTGTTCTCTGTCTATGACCTGATGTTTAGATTGATTGGAATCAAGTAGTTAGAAAATCTTAAAAGCAACAAAGTGTTTAAAGCATCCTTTAAAGTTGTTAACAGCATTGTTGAATTACCTCTCAATCACATTTATTACAAGACTCACTCTTGAAGCCTGTATGGCTGATTTAGTGGGTTTCTTTCTAACTGATATGTTAATCTACAGAAAGCATTGAAAACCACATACTGCCAAAGGTTGTGTGACAATTTAACCAAGTGATAGTTTACAGGGTGAGAAACATCGCAAACAACTCTGATGAGGTTTTCTGACAAAAAGAATGACTCATCTTTCTCCTTCAGTGCCAACAAGCATAAACCTTATTTCTGGTACTTTTCTGGTTCTATTCATAGTTTCTGCCAGTTGTGGTGTCCCGAAAAGCACTGAAATCTTTTGGGGAGGATCAAATAACTGCTACTTACATACCAAAACATGGACGTTAATTGGGTTGCTTTAGGGAATATTTTTAACCTATGATTAAGCAGTTATTTAATTACCCAAGAAATGCTATCATTAGTTTTTGTTCAATTACCCTTCTGTAAAGCTCTTTGGGGTATTTTTCTATATTAAGGATAATAGTTGCTAGCTAATCAGAGGTTTCATGCAGTTGGCTCCTTAAGCAAGCACACTGTGCTTCTATGTACTCTATGTTTATAGATGAAATGATATCCAGAAGGAAACTACATTTTGTTGTGCAAAATTCACATTTTAAGACGCACTCTGCTTATACATTACAAGCATTTAGAATGAGCATTGAATAAGGTGATGACTATGAAATCCAGTGTCCTTCAGCCAAGAGGGATATGTCATGCTACATCAAACAGATGCAAAACTTAAGTGAAAGTGAGGACTGCAGATACTGGAGTTTTCACCAGTTTCCTCATGTCCCCTCCCCCCACCTTATCCCAGTTCCAATCTTCCAACTCGGCATTGCCCTCATGACCTGTCCCACCTGTCCATTTTCCTTCCCACCTATCCGCTTCACCCTCCTCTCCTATCACCATTATCCCCACCTCCATCTACCTATCGCACTGTCAGCTACCTTCCCCCAGCCCCACCCCCTCCCATTTACCTCACCATTCCCTTGGCTCACAGCCTCACTCCTGATGAATGGCTTGCCTGAAACATCAATTCTCCTGCTCCTCAGATGCTGCCTGACTTGCTGTGCTTTTCCAGCACCACACTCTCAATTCGAGATATAAAACTTAGACTATTTCTTATGCATTAAAGGTCTTCTATCATTAGAATCATAGAGTCACAGAGATGTACAGCACGGAAACAGACCCTTCAGTCCAACTCGTCCATACCAACCAGATATCCCAACCTAATCTAGTCCCATTTGCCAGCACTTGACCCATATCCCTCTAAACCATTCCTATTTAAATAGCTGCAGTTAAAATGTTGCAATTGTACCAGCCTCCACCACTTCCTCTAGCAGCTCATTCCATACACGCACCACTCTCTGCGTGAAAATGTTGTCCTTTAGGTCCCTTTTATATCTTTCTCCTTTCACCTAAAACTGTGCCCTCTCGTTCTGGACTCCCCCCACCCCAGGGAAAAGACTGTGTCTATTTATCTTATCCAATGCCCTTCATGATTTTATAAACCTCTATGAGGCCTTCAATGCTCCAGGGAAAACAGCCCCAGCCTATTCAGCCTCTCCCTATAGCCCAAACCCTCCAACCCAGGCAACTTCCTTGTAAATCTATGATTGAAGTTCACATAGAATCTAAAACATTCACACAGAAAATCAGACATATGGTAAGAAACTATGCAATAAGGACACTCAGTTCAAAACTGCTCAAAGTAGGTGAATGTTTACTGGCACTAGGCACGACAAAGACATACAGTCCAGTTGGCCCTGTGATATTTCCTTCAACGGGATACACCTGGAAACTTGCTCCAAAATTGGAACAGCTATCTTACAGAATAGTCGAGTAACAATCTGATATAGTTACAGTCACCAAAACATACCTTACAACCAATGTCTCAGACTCCATTACCATTTTAGCTGCATACTATCCCACAGAGCCTCAACTCTGAATTTGGACCTCACAAGCTATCATGGTATCAGGTTAAACCTGGGAAGGAAACTTCCTATTAATGATTGCCTACTACCCACCCTCAAATGAAAAGCTTGCATTCCTCCACGTTGAGCAAAATACATGAAAAAAGCTTTAAAGGCAGCAAAAGCATAAAATATACACCCAGTGGTAACCTTCAATATCTCTCACAAGCAGTGAGAGATATGGGCGGCATGGTGGCACAGTGGTTAGCACTGCTGCCTCACAGCGCCTGAGACCCGGGTTCAATTCCCGCCTCAGGCGACTGACTGTGTGGAGTTTGCACATTCTCCCCGTGTCTGCGTGGGTTTCCTCCGGGTGCCCCAGTTTCCTCCCACAGTCCAAAGATGTGCAGGTCAGGTGAATTGGCCATGCTAAATTGCCCGTAGTGTTAGGTAAGGGGTAAATGTAGGGGTATGGGTGGGTTACACTTCGGCGGGTCGGTGTGGACTTATTGGGCCGAAGAGCCTGTATCCACACTGTAATGTAATGTAATCTAATCTAATCAGTGGCTTTGCAGCTGATAACTGAGTGAGCTATCCAGGTCTTAAATTTTTGACCTGGCAGATTGGGAGTATGACAAGTGGACAGTGGGCCAATACTGGAGAGACACCTTCTTGACCTTGCTGTCCCAAACTATTAGCTGCAGATGCACCTATCAGTGACCATATTGGCAGGAGTGACCGCATAGTGTTCTTGAAGAGACAATATCCTCTTCTAAAATGAGGAAATATTCCATAATATTGTGAGACACTATCACTATCCACAATGGGAGAGACGCAGAATAGTTCTAGCAGCACATATTTGCCATCCGTGAGCTGCTGGAGGCTATTGGTAGAAATGCTGGAATTGTATTTCACCACAATATGCAATTCCTATGCCTGATATAACCATTATCATCAATTCAGAGGACTAATCATGAGGCATGTAGGAAAGCATGCAAGGAGCAGCAAGAGGTTTATCTGAAAATGAGGTGCCAACATAATAAAGCAAATCAAAGGACTACATGCAGGTTAAACAATGGAACACAATGATAGAACCAGAACTAGGAGATCCCAAAGCCAAAAGATCAGATTAAAGTTCAGTGGTCCTGCCACACCTAATTGTGAATGGTCATGGCCAATTGAACATCAAAGGGGAGGAGGAGGAGACTCCATGAATGTCCTCATCCTCATTGATGGGGAAGCCTAGCATATCAGTGCATTATGATCCCCACAGATATGAAAAGTGAATTGGTGCCTTAAACACAGTTAGTTGGCTGGTTAGGAGTTAGTCTGGGACACAGCCTTTACTGCCATTCTATGGAAGCTTGTTTGAGGCGAAGCCTTGGCCCAAAAAAAGGTGAGGATTATGATAAAAAAGGCAAAATCTGTGGAGGAGTGTTCCAGACTGGATTGTACTTGTCCCTAGCTTGCTGGCATCAAATGGCATGCTGAGCCAAGTAATCCCTTGATTACTTGAGACACCAAAATCTGTCTCTCGCAGTCTTAAATTTATTCAATGATGGATGATCCATAATTTTCTGGAATAGAGAATTCCAAAGATGCACAAACCTAATTTTTTCCTCAACCCTCATGAATGATCAATCCCTTGAGCTGAGACAGTGACCCCATGGTTAAAATTCCCAGGCAGCGGAAACAAATCTCTCAGCATCCACCCTATAAAGTCATTATAGAATCTTGTATGTTTCAATGAGATTGCCTCTCATTCTGCTAAATTCCAAAGAATATAGACCCAGTTTACTCAAATTGTCATCATAGGGCAGATCTCTCACCTCAGATGCCAATTTAGTGAATCTTTGTTCTAATGCATCCAGTGCAAATAATCCTTCCTTAAATATGGAGACAAAAACTGCATACTATATTCTAGCTTTAGTTTCACTAAAACCTTAAACAATTGTGCCAAGACTTCTTTATTCCTGAAATCTGATTCCTTTACAGTGTAGGCCAACATATCACTTGCCTTCTAAATTGCAGACTGTGCCTATAGGCTAACTTTCCAAATTCCTTGTACAAATATAGACAGTCTCTCTGAATATTAATATTGACATCTTTCAAGAAACACTGTTTCAATACTATCACAGCAGATACTTTACACCAAAGATTCAAGGGTGACAGATTTCAAAAGCAATATTTTTGAAACAGCAATGTCTATTGTAGTGCTTTGCTCCTCACAGTCAGTATTGTGAAGCCTCACCACTGATCGCCTGTTTTACATCCAGCTTCTGTTCACTGGCAGTGCCACAGTTCCATAAACAAACTGTTTCATCAGCTGCTGCTGAAAACACTACACTGTCATCAGGACTGGATGCCAGATGCAGAACTCTCCCTCTGTGACCTGTAAAAGAGAATACACACATTAACAATGATACCATCTTTATTTCACGAGTGAGTTCGCTAGATCAGCCCAAATCACAGCATAGAGGACAAATTATAAAACTAAAATAGATATTTTTGAACAATAAAAGAATTAAGGTCTATGGTGGGTGGAGGGATAAGTGGAGCTGAGGCCACAAAAAGATCAGCCATGATCTTATTGAATAGCAGAGCAGGCTTGAAGGGCCAGATGGCCTCCTCCTGCTGCTGGTTCTGATATTCTTATTGGCTTGGTTTGATGCATCTGCATTTCCTTATGAACTTAGGTTCACTGGCATCCCAATAGAAACTAAAATAGCTTTGCCTTTGGCTCTCTAGGGACATCCAAAATATTAAAAATTATGTTTCAAAATTTCTCACATTCAAAAGATTGTATGACACATAAAATGTGGAAAAAACTAGTTCCTAGATAACGCTACAAGTTGAAACATCAGTCGGAATCTTGCTGAGGTGTTGGAAGTTGGTGAGAGACTCTGTTGCCTCTTCAGGAAAGGCCTGCTGAACATAAAATCAATTAGGAATGAGCAAGGCCACCAGCAGACCTATGCCTGGAATTAGATCAAAGGGAAGGGAATCCCAAGCAGGCATATCATACTCAGCAAAGCCATACAGTAAGTTGTGGCTTTTTTTGAAACAGCATTTCGGATCACCAAGGGCTAAGGTGGAAGGTAAGCGATTTGTTGGGGAAGGATTGTAAGGGTTAGAGATCATAAGAGAATGATAGGGAATTCAGACACAACACCAGGGCGTGGCTCTCAGTGGGCAACTCCTTGCCAAATATCCAGTCCACCCATCAGGACCTGATTGCTTTTGATCAGGGGACTTCAAGCCCATTGCTGATAAGCTGCACACACTGGTTAATTTATGAGGCACATTGCATGGAGACAGACCCACTTGTACAAGGGTAAGTCATGAAGGAAATGGAGCTAACGCTCACAAATAGTCCTTAATTCAGGGCCTCAGTTGATTGCAGGGCAAGAAGATCAAGTTTGGGTCTTTCTGTCCCAAAATTAATTTCTGGTGGAGGTGGGAAAGTGGCAGGGTTCAGTTATGATACCTCTCCACCTCATTAAGTTGCCTTCCTGCCTCCAAATGCTTCCGGGATAACAAGACTCCACCCAATTTCTCAATATCCCTGCCAGGATCTTAAATAAAATATAGAACTGTGGAAGCTGGAAACAAAAACTAAAATTGCTGGAGAAACTCAGCAGGTCTGGCAACATCTGTAGAGAGAAAGCAGAGTTAATGTTTCGATTCCAGTGACCCTTCTTCAGAACATCCCTAACATCTCTCAGAATCTATTCTATTTCATTAAGATCTGCTCTCATTCTTCTAAATTCTTATAGGTATTGATCAAACCCAAGGAGCCAAGAAGCTGCTGAGCAGGAGGCTGAAAAGAAAATACAAGAGTTCTGTGCGATTGAAAAACAGAAAAATTGTAATGAAAATAGTAAGTGCTCACAAACATAATGGGCTTCCTAGTTCTGGAGAGAGAGTGAAATATAGTAGTAGTAACCAAAGTACTACAGGGCTGGTCTCCCATTAGAGGGAGATGACTGCTGGTGTATTTCACCTGAGGGTCAGCATGTCTCAGGTGAAGGGCAAGTTCAAGAACATAAGATCTTATTGGTGACCTCAGCCAATGTGAGATTTGAACCCACAATGTTGGCATCACTCTACTAACCAGCCATCCAGCCAATTGAACTAATTGACTCTTAATAGTCCCAAAAAAAGAGTACATCATAAGTAAATGGGGTAATAGTGTGGTGATATGTGGATTAGTTATCAAAATATCAGATTAATGCTCCAGGAACATGGCATGGCAGCTGCTGGAATTTAAATTCAGTAACAATCTGGAGTTGAAAGCTGGCCTTAGCAATCAAGTTTGTACATTTCTTTTAGGGAAGAAAATCAACTGTCCTTATTCAGTCAGGTCTACATGTAAGTCCAGATCCACAGCAACTTTCTGTTTGTTGCTCAGCTCTGAATTGGCCTTGCAAACTATTCAATTCAAGGACAGTTAGGATCGGCAACAAATACTGGCCTTGTCAAAGAATTCAAACAAACGAATGTTAATATTAACGCACCTTTCAATGATCAATACCGATGAAAAACCTGCGCTGAAAAACTTAAGCCTTAATTTCTGTTTATAAATACAATTGATCTGATGTGTTTTCAGCACTTAGTGCACTTTTGATGCAGATTTTCTCATATTTCTTTTACTTTCATCAAGACACTTCACAAAAAAAATTGTGCAAGCCTGCAGGCATATTGCATTAGATGTGAAAGGAAAACATTGTGAGCATACCACTGATGGTAACTTCACACCTCATGCCCAATTGTGCTTGAACTCACTTTGCACTCAAAATTACATTTTGCAATTCATTTTGCTGCTGAACTGACTTTACTTTGCATTGATGTAAACTGTATAGCTAAACCATGAAACTGAACTTAGCACAGGTTTCCATTTATGATATTAACTTTATTACCTTTAAAGTTAGGCCATTTCCAAAACACTATGCAAAATCTGGTTAGCCCACTGATCCCAAATGTATTGCACCTCATTTACCACAGATTGGTGAGCTGCAGACATTCCCAGCACCTTCTTGGACACCTTGTTAATGAACAACTTTTGAATGTGTGGCCACAGTATCATTTCGCATTGGCCCTCAGACAAGGAAAGCAACTTGGAAAGGACCTGGTATAATCAACGGGATCAAGTAGATGTTTGAAAGTGAATGGGAGGGGTTGTTGGATGCCTGAAGAATGACTAAGACTGCAGACAAAATAGAGATTTCACAGTGGGACGTGTGCAGCGAGTGGTGGCCAACAGTGGGTTTATCAGAAAGTTACAGCAATAATCACAGGGAGCTCCATCTACACCTAGATTGGAAAAATTAGGTAGACAGAGATTGCCTAAATGAAGAGCTGGTAGAATGTGGATAGTTTCTTGTAACAGCACATTCTGGGACCAATCCACATTGTAGGTATTCTCTGATTCTATGAGACAGCAGCTGGATCAAACATAGTATGGTGCATGAGTTAGATTTAATTAATGATCTCATACAGAAAAGGTGCTCCCAAGTAGCAGCAGTCAGATTCAAGGAGAGAAGTGTGTGTTGAAGACTAGTATTTTAAACTTAAATAAGGGAAACTATGAAGGCACGAAAACAGAGTTAGCTGAAGTAAAATGTTAAATTAGGTTAAGAATCAGTCAATAGAGAAGCAGGCACATAAGGGGATATTCAGAATGCATAAAATAAATATATTCAAATGAGAATTAATAATTCAAAGGAAGCACTAGCTTTCGGAGTGCTCCAAAAGCTAGTGCTTCTAATTAAACCTGTTGGACTATATACTGGTGTTGTGTGATTTTTAACTTTCTACACCCCAGTTCAACACCAGCATCTCCAAATCATAATTCAAAGGCGATGACTCACCATCAATGGTAAACTAAAAAAAGTCAAGATAGTATTAAAGTTAAAGAAAAATTATATAACTGCACAAAGATGAGATATAGGTCAGAAGACTGGACAAAATATAAATCTAATGTATAACAAAAAGTAAAAAATTAGAACACAAGAGAAAGCTAGCCAGATTATACATATCTTATATATGTGAATGAAAACACATAGTAGAAGCTTCTATGAAAACAAGAAGGCTTAACAAAGTTAACATTGGTACATTTCATTATGTTTTTTCATGGGATATTTGGAAGGTACTGTCTTGATGAGTTGCTGTAGTGCATCTTGTAAATAGTAGACACTGCTGCTATTGTGTGCCAGTGGAAAAGTAGTGAAGGGAGTCGGATGAAATATCAATCAAGCAAATTACTTTGACCGGATGATGTCAAGAGTCTTGAGCATTTTTGGACTCATCCAGGCAAGTAGGAAGTATTCCATCATAATCTTGACTTGGGGCTTCTAGATGCTGCAAAGGGACTATGCAGTCAGGAGGTGAGCTACTTGCCAAAGAATTGCTAGCCTCTAAGCCACTGCCATGACCATAATATTTACATGGCTAATCCAGTCAGGTTTTGATCAATAGTAACCCCCAGACTGTTGAAAACGGGGATTCAATCATTCTAATTCCATTGAAGATCAAGATGTAATGGCAAGATTCCCTCTTGCTGGACATAGTTATTGTCTGACACTCATATGGCACAATTGTTAGATGTTATTTATCAGCTCAAGCCTGAATGTCGGAGCCGGATATGAACTGTTTCAGTATCTGAGGACAGAACAATGGTGCTGAACATTGTGCAATCATTGGCGAACATCCCCACTTTTGACCTTATGATAGGGGAAAAGTCATTGGTGAATCAACTTATGATGGATGATGATCCAGGGAACCTGCAGTGATGTCCTGGAGCTGGGATGACTGACCTCCAACAGCCATGACCATCTCCCTATGTGCCAGGTATGACTCCAACCAGTGAAGTGTTTTGCTCCTGATTCTGCTTTCGAGCCATACGGCACAGAAGTGGCTTTTTGGCCCATCCACGCTGTGCCAAACTCACAATGTTAATCCAAACTTTCCAACATTTGGTCCATTGCCTTGAATATTATAAATATAGAAGGCTCACCCACATTCATTTTTAAGTTTGGGAGATTTCCCATTTCTACTACTATCCGTGTATTCCAGATTCAGACCACCTTCTGGGTAGAAAGAATTCCGCAAATCCCCTTTAAATATTGCCTTTCACCTTAAAATTGTGCCTCCTCGTTATTGACCCTTCAACAGAAGATGCTTGTAGTCCACCTTGTTCATGCTCCTCATAATCTTATACACCTCAATCAGCTCCCCCTCAGCCTTCCCTATTTCAACGAAAACAACCAAACCTATCCAGCCTCTCTGCATGGCTAAAATTGTCCCACACAGGCAACATTGTGGTGAATCTCCTCTGCACCCTCTGCAGTGCAATCACATCCTTCCTACAGATCAGCAACCAGAACCGCGCACAGTACTCCAGTTATGGTCTAATCAAAGTTTTGTACATCTTCAACACGACCTGCCTCCTTTTATAATCTATGCCACAACTGATAAAGGCGACCTTCCCATATGCCTTTTTAACCATCCTATTAATTTATCCGGTCACCCGCAGCGTTCTGTGCACCCCAAGATTCCGCTATTCCTGTGAGCTTCCTGGTGTCCTGCTATTCATTGAGTACTGCCTTGTCTTGTTACTTCTTCAAAAGGCATCACCTCATACTTATGAGGGTTAAGTTCCATTTGCCACTGATCTGCCCATCTGATCAATGCATTTATGCCCTCATATAACTGTCACTTTCCTCCTCACTGTTAATCACCCTGCCAAACTTCATGTCATCCACAGATTTACAGAACATCCCTCCTACATTCTCATTTTTATGATTTATATATATATTGATCCTTATGGTAGGCCAGTGAACACCGGCTTCCAGTCACACAGCCTTCTACCATTACCCTCTGTCTCCAATCACTAAGTCAATTTTGGATCTAATTTACCCTGTATCTTATATGCTTCTCCTTTTTTATCAGTCTCCAATGTGAAACCTCATCAAAGGCTTTGCTGAAATCCATATAAACTACACCAACTGCACTACCATCATCTACACACCTGATCACCTCCTCGAAAAAGTCAATCACATCTGTTCAGCATGGCCTAGCTCTGACAAACAGAGGGTGCTGGAAAAGCACAGCAGGTCAGGCAGCATTCAAGGAGCAGGGAAATCAACGTTTCGGGCATAAGCCCTTCATTAGGAATGAGGCTTGTGGGCCGGAGGTGGGGGGTGGGGCACTGGGAGATAGGTAACTGGGAATACAATAGGTAAATGAAGGTGAGGGAGAAGGTGATAGGTTGGAGAGGAGGCTGGAGCAGATAAGTGAGAAAGACAATGGGCAAGTTTAGAGGGTAGTGCTGAGTTGGAGGCTTAGGACTGGGATAACGTAGTGGGGAGGGAAATGAGGAAACTGCTGAAATCCACATTAATCCTGTGTGGTTGCAGTGTCCCAAGGTGGAAGAAGAGGTGTTTTTCCTCCAGGCCTCAATGGTTGGGATTAGGTGATGGAGGAAGCCCAGGACCTGCATGTCCTTGATGGACTAGGAGGGGGAGGTTTACTTTCCATATTTATTAGAAGGTCTCACAATAATTTTTTAATATAGTTTGTATGAAACTAAGAGCAGAAATAGACCACTCCATCCTTCAGACCTGCTTTACCATTCAATAGGATCATGGCTGATCCTCTATCTCAATGTCATATTCCCACGTACCACCATCATGAAATTGATTGAATAACTTGAGCTGCCACTGAAAATATTTTGTGTAAAAAATATATCTTGGGATTGTTTTATTTAAGGGCACCAAGCACAATATTTCAAACACAGGTTTTCTGCTGCAATTAAAATATGACAGTTTGATGTCCATGTGTTTGATTAAACAGGTGCCTTTTAATTCTTTATTGTACTTTTTCCTATGTGTACACACCAAAAAATTTCACACAACAAATCATGATAAAAGAATACTAAATGTTACTTCCCTTCTCTTTACCAAATTGATAATTTATTAACACTGTAAGTACAACATAAAGCCTCTGATGTCAGTACTCCAAATTAATGTGAAAGTAAATTGATAACTTTACCTAGGAGTACAGCTATAAGACTATCTCATATATAAAATATATACACTTTGAATCGCTCATACTTTTTGGCTGACAATAATGTTTTAATTCAATAATAGTCACAGCAACTAATGGCTATAATATGTACTGGGAGCTCTAAAAATTGGCAGAATCACTAATACTGCACAAGTATATTTACACAGAATAATTTATCTGTCATAGAGTCATAGAGATGTACAGCATGGAAACAGACCCTTCGGTCCAACCCATCCATGCCGATCAGATATCCCAACCCAATCTATCCTTGGAAATGCACAATGGAACTTGGATGATGTGTTTTCACTATAAATGAATATGCAGTATTAAAGTTGAAGAGTTGAAGTGCTCAACCCCGGGGCAGTAGGGCTGGTTGGTGCTAGTGTCTCAGAGATGTTCTCTGAAACAATCTGCAAGTTGGCATCCTGTCTCCCCAATGTAGAGGAGACCACATTGGGTGCAACGGATACAGTAGATGACCTTTGTGGAAGTACAGGTAAATTTCTGTCAGATGTGGAAGGCTCCTTTGGGGTCTTGGACGGAGGTGAGGGGGGAGATGTGAGCGCAGGTTTTGCAATTCCTGCAGTAGCAGGGGAAGGTGCCAGGAGTGGGGTGAGGGCTGATGGGGGGCATGACTCTGACAGGGGAGCCATGGAGGGAATAATCTCTCCAGAACACTGATAGGGGTGGGAAGGGAAATACATCCCTAGTGGTGGGGTCTGTTTGTAGGTGACGGACGTGGCGGAGGATGATGCAATGTATGCGGAGGTTGATGGGGTGAAAGGTAGGACCAGGGGGGTTCTGTCCTTGATACGTTAGGAGGGGTCGGATTTAAGGTCAGACGTGCAGGAAGCGGAGGAGATGCACTGGAGGACATCATTGAACATGTGGGAGGGGAAATTGCGGTCTTTGAAGAACGCAGCAATCTGGGATTTTGTATGGTGGAATTGGACATTCTGGGAACAGATGCAGTGGAGGTGGAGGAATTTGGAATAAGGGATAGAAATTTTATAGCAGGTTGGTTGGAAGAGGTGTAGTCTAGGTAGCTGTGGGAGTCTATGGGTTTGTAGTAGATGACCGTGGTTAGTCAGTCACCGGAGACAGAGATGGAGAAGTCCAGGAAGGGGATGGAAGTGTCTGAGATGATCCAGGTGAATTTGAGGTTGGGGTGAAAGTTGTTAGTGAAATTAATGAATTGTTCATCCTCCTCATGGGAGCAGGAGGTGGCGTCGATACAGTCATCAATGTAGCAGAGGAAAAGGTGTGGGATGGTGCCAGTGTAGCAGTGATAGATGGACTGATCTACATACCCGACAAAGAGGCAGGCATAGCTGGGGTCCATGTGTGTGCCCATGGCTACCCCTTTGGTTTGGAGAAAGTGGTGGATTCAAAGGAGAAGTTGTTAAGGGTGAGGACCAGTTCAGCCAAGAGGTTGAGGGTATAAGTGGAAGGGTACTGGTTGGGACAATGTAAGAGGAAGAAATGAAGTGCTTATATGTGTAGCAGGACTGAATGTCCATGGTGAAGACAGGCATAGGGGGCTGGGGAAACAAAAGTATCAGAGGAGGTGAAGGGCATGGGTGGTGTCCCAAACATAGGTGGGGTGTTCCTGGACTAAGAGAGACAGGACAGTGTCAAGGTATGCAGAGATGAGTTCAGTGGGACAGGAGCAGGCTGAGACAATAGGTCAACTGGGGAAGTCAGGTTTCTGAATCTTCAGTAGGAGGCAGAATCGGGCGGTGCGGGATTCACGGACAATGAGGTTGGAGGCTGTGGATGGGAGATCCCCAGAGGTGATGGTTGAGCAGTTCATCAACTTCACGAACATCTTTCACCCCGACTTCAAATTCACCTGGTCAATCTCAGACACCTCCCTCCCCTTCCTGGACTTCTCCATGTTCATCACCTACCACCCCACCAACCTCCATATACAGCGTATCATCCGCCGTCATTTCCGCCACCTCCAAACGGACCCCACCACCAGGGATATATTTCCCTCCCCTCCCCTATCAGCGTTCCGAAAAGACCACTAGGCAGTGTTGGAACTCTTCATCAATAAGTATCTTAGTCAAAAAGACAATCCTGAGAATTTGGAACGTCCAAGGCCTCCATGTGAACATTGATAATTAGGGGTTTGCTCCATAATGCCAGACCAGGTTAGTAAAGGTCCTTTATCTTGCGGATGTTCAGGGTGAGCATATTCCCGAACATGACTCTGAAAAGGTGCAGCCAATGCTCTCCAGTGGGACTTCTGAGATTGCACATACGCAAGCGTTATCCTCCATGACAGGAAGATGTCATTCATTTTCTGAAATCTGTCAGTTTACTTTGTACAATGATGGAACCTTGTCTCAATCAAATCCCTCGAACTCAGCACCGCCTTCCTAACCTGCAATCTTCTTCCTGACCTCTCCGTCCCCACCCCCAATCTGGCCTATCACCCTCTCCTTGACCTCCTTCCACCTATCGCATTTCCAATGCCCCTCCCCCAAGTCCCTCCTCCCTACCTTTTATCTTAGCCTGCTGGACACATTTTCCTCATTCCTGAAGAAAGGTTCATGCCCGAACCGTCAATTCTCCTGCTCCTTGGATGTTGCCTGACCTTCTGCGCTTTTCCAGCAACACATTTTCAGCTCTGATCTCCAGCATCTGCAGTCCTCACTTTCTCCATCTCCGGTGACCGACTAACTATGGACATCTACTACAAACCCACTGACTCCCATATCTGCCTGGACTACACCTCCTCCAAACCTGCCTTCTGTAAAAACATCATCCCTTATTTCTAATTCCTCCACCTCTGCCGTACCTGTTCCCAGAATGACCAATGCCACCATAGAAATATCCAAAATGGCCTCCTTCTTCAAAGACCACAATTTCCTCCCCACATGGTCAATGATGCCTTCCAGCTCATCTCCTCCACTTCCCACACCACCGTCCTTGAACCCCAACCCTTCCAACACAACAAGGACACCTTCCACCCACTAACCTCTGCATACATCACAAGATTCCCCCACCACTTCCGCCACCTACAAACAGTCCCCACCAGCAGGGATATATTTCCCTCTTCGCCCCTATCAGCATTCCAGAGAGACCATTCCCTCCGTGAATCCCTTGTCGGGTCCACACTCCCACCAGCCCTAATCTGACTCCCAGCACCTTCCCTTGCCACCACAGGAGGTGCAAAACCTGCACCCCACACCTCTCCCTCACCTCCGTCCAAGGCCTCAAAGGGTCCTTCTACATCCAACAGACATTTACCTGTACTTCCACAAAAGTCATCAACTGTATTCGTTGTACCTGATGTGGTCTCCTCTATATCGGGGGGGACAGGACACCAATTACGGATCGTCACAGAGAACACCTCTGGGACATTTGCACCAACAAACCCCATCGCCCCCGTGGCTGAACACTTCAACTCCCTCTCCCACTCCACCAAGGACATGCAGGTCCTGGGCCTCCTCCATTGTCAAACCCAACCACCTGACGCCTGGAGGAAGAACGCCTCATCTTCAGCCATGGGACCCTGCAACCACACAGGATTAATGTGGGTTTCACCAGTTTCCTCATTTCCCCTCCCCCTACCTTATCCCAGTCCCAAGCCTCCAACCTGGCACCGCCCTTCTGACCTGTCCATTATCTTTCCCACCTATCCACTCCTGCCTCCTCTGCGACCTATCACCTCCTCCCCCACCTTCATCTACCTATTGCATTCTCAGCTACCTTTCCTCCAGTCCTACTCCCCTCCCATTTATCTCTCAGCCCTCCATCCCTGATGAGGGACTTATACCTGAAACGTCAATTCTCCTGCTCCTTGCATGCTGCCTGACCAGCTGTGCTTTTCCAGCACCACACTCTCAACTCTGATCTCCAGCATCTGCAGTCCTCACTTTCTCCTAGCTACGACAAAGCCATGCTGACTATCTCTAATGAAACCTTGCCTGTCCAAGTGGAGATGATGTGAGAGTCTGTGTAATTCTTCCAATTCCTGTAGTGCTGGGCCTATCTCTACCACTGTTCTTGAAAGTGGAACCAGACTGGCTATGCTCCTCTGGCACCTCTCCCGTGGCCAGGGATGAACTAAAAGTTTGGATCAGAGCTCCTGAAATTTATTCCCTCAGATCCCACAGAAGCCCATGATACAACTCATTCAGACTAGGGATTTCTCCATTTTTAAGCCTCTCTAAACCTCTAATACCTCTTCTCCCTGCATGCAATCTGCTCAATAACCTCGCCATACCTCTCCCCAAATTCTGTATCTACATTTTCCTTCCCTTGAGTAAAGATAGATATGAAGTACTTATTTAACACCCTAACAATTTTAATTTATAGAATCCCAAAAGTTGTGGAAACAGGCCCAACAAGTCCACACCGACCCTCTGAAAAGTAACCTACCCAGATCTGTTCCCCTACATTTATCCCTGGCTAATACATCTAACCTCGACAGCCCTGAACACAATGGGATAGCATAGCCAATTCACCAAACATGCACATCTTTGGATTGTGGGAGGAAACCGGAGCAAACCCATTTAGTCACAGGGAGAATGTACAAACTCCACAGAGACAGTCACCCAAGGCTGGAATCAAACTCAGGTTCCTAGAGCTGTGAGGCAACAGGGCTAACCACCGAGCCACTGTGCCATCCCAATGTCCTCCAACTTCACTAATGGGACCTATTCTTCCCCTGGTTATTCTCTTCCTGTTAATGAACTTATAGATTATCATGGGATTCTCCTTAATCTCACCCACCAGTGTTTTCTCATTCCCACTCTTTGCTCTCCTAATTGCTTTCTTAAGATACCCTAAACTTTCAATACTCCACTGAGGTCTCTCTTTATATGTGCTGAAAGCCAGTTTTGCGAGGGCTCTTTGATGCCACACTCAGTCAAATGCTGCCTTGATGTCAAGGGCTGTCACTTTGACCTAACCTCTGGAATTCAGCTTTCTTGTCTATGTTTGAACTGTAATGAGTTTAGTAGCTGAGTGGTCCCAGTCAAATCTGAACTGGGCATCACTCAGCAGGTTCTTCCTGAGCAAGTGCTGCTTGATAGCACTGCTGAAGACTCCTTCCATTACTTTATTGATAATCAAGAGTCGACTGATGAACTGATAATTAGCCAGGATAGATTTTTCCTACTTTTTGCTTACAGGACATACTGTTGGGTAGGTGCCAGTGTTGTTACTGCACTGGAAGAGCTTGGCTAGGGGTGCACAGTCTCCGGAGCACAAGTCTTCAGCACTATTGCCAAAATGTCACGGCCCACAACCTTTACAGTATCCAGTGCTATTGGCTATTTCTTGACATTACATGGAGTGAAGCTAGTGTATCTGTGATGCTGAGGACCTCTTGAAGATGAGAAGATGTACCACCTACTTATCACCTCAAACTGAAGATGAATGCAAATACTTCAGTCTAGTCTTTTGCACCTGTTACTCCATGCTAATGTAAATAGAGTCATAGAGATGTACAGCATGGAAACAGACCCTTCAGTCCAATCCGTCCATGCCAACCAGATATCCTCAATTAATCTAGTCCCATTTGCCAGCACTTGGCCCATATCCCTCCAAACCCTTCCTGTTCATATGCCCATCTAGATGGCTTTTAAATGTTGTAATTGTACCAGCCTCCACCACTTCCTCTGGCAGCTCATTCCATAAACGTACCACCCTCTGCATGAAAAAGTTGCCCCTTAAGTTTCTTTTAAATCTTTCCCCTCTCACCCTAAACTTATATCCTCTAGTTCTGAACTCCCCCACCCTAGGGAAAAGACCTTGTTTATTAATTCAATCCATGCCCCTCATGGTTTTATAAACCTCTATAAGGTCACCCCTTAGCCTCTGACACTCCAGGGAAAGCTGCCCCAGACTATTCACCCTCTCTCTATAGCTCAAACCCACCAACCCTGGCAACATTCTTGTAAATCTTTTCTGCACCTTTTCAAGTTTCACAACATTCTCCAATATGAGGGAGACCAGAATTGCACAGAATATTCCAAACATTCTTAAACCATTAAGGTGGTATTCAGATCAAATTTGGAAGTCCTGCCCATATCAGTCTGTCCGAAATGAGTGGGCCTTCTGTACAGGTAGTTCTGGGATTATGTGCATTTCAGCAGCTCGATTTGGCTATAATGTCACGGAAGAATTAGGTATTTTTGAGAACACTTATCTTTCCAGAAGAGATTGGTTTGCGCACTTCGTTGTGTGCATGTGCTGATGTCCGTGCCATTCTGCACATGGGCCATGTGTGCTCCAGCCTTTATGCTGTTCTGCACATGCACCAATGTCAGCTACCGACAGAGCAGCTTTCTGTGAGATGTATTGTCCAGAGAGCAGCTTTCTTACAATTTTTAAATGTACTGAGTTAAATTTACTTTTGTTTCATTAATAAATATGATTTCAACCTTCATTCAGGCTGTGCTATACTTTGCATTAAACTTTTGGGTGATTTTTGAGCAACCGTGGGTGATATTTTTTGCCGGTCTGCCCCAACCCCATTATTCCTGTCGGCCCCATTATTTCTGAAAAGCGAGGTTTCACTGGAATGCAACTATGGCTTTAGGAGAACTACCTGTATGTATGCCCTGCCTGCTGTTGTGCTGTCTCATGGTCAGTACGTGAATATACCTTGAAGAGATATTCTCATGATATCCTCACCATCTTATAGCATCTAATATGAAGGTATAAATGTCTTGGACTCTACCTAAACTCAGATCATGACGTACTGATGAAAGCATGTACTCTTCGTAACAGAATAGCTTGATGTTAGCCCAGACACAATATGTCTCTAAATGCAATATCTTGTATATATTAGTGAACTGTAATATGTACCTGTTTATTCTTCAATATATGTTACTCATGTCCCACTTTCTTACGTTATGATCGATAACACAAGCACATTCACATCAGATAAAATGACCCTGCTGGAGGTAAAACTCACATCATGATTAACAGTAGTGTCCATCTATGAAAAATGTCTTCGATTTCAGTGGCAAATGCTTTGAAACCTAAGATCAATTAGATTACAGCTCTGAATATCAAAGTAACAATCAGTAACAAAGTGACAATCAGTAACCTTATGTATTGTGAGTTCAGATCTGTAGATAAGACAAGCCAAGATCCAGACCTATCTTATTTCTGATTAAAACCTAATTTCTTTCATGTCAGAAGAGCTGTCACACTTTAAAGAAAGGAACCCATCTGCTTGCAGTTCTGATTACAAAGCTGGCCAAAAAAACAAAGCATTGAAACACCACAAATTGGTTATCTACGCTAATAAGCATTATCGTGTCCAGCCATCAGACAACCACATGTTAATTATATGTTTCATGATGTTGTTAGAGCACACAACAGTACAGGACAGGAACAGGCCCTGTGGCCCACATGTCTGTGCCATTCTAAATGACACCATCTGCCTGCACGTGGTCCCTATCCCTCTATTCTCTGCCTGTTCCTGTGCCTGTCCAAATGCCTTTAAAATGTTGCTATTGTGTTTGCTTCCACCACCTCTTCTGGCAGCACATTCTAGGCATCTTCCATTTTATGTAAAAAAACTTGCCTTGTACATCTTTAAACTTTCCTTCTCTCACCTTAACCCTCTGACCCCTAGAATTTCACATTTCCACCTTGGGAAAAAGACTCCTACTATCCACCCTATCCATGCCTCTCTTAATTTCATAAATATCTATCAGATCACCCCTTGGCCTCCAATGCTTGAGTGAAAACAATCAAAGTGTGTTCAACCTCACCTTATAGTTAATACATTTCAATCCAGGTAACATCCTGCACCCTTTCCAAAGCTTCCACATCCTTCCTTTAGTGTGATGACCAAAACTGCACACAATACTCCAAATGTGGCCCAACAAACGTTTTACACAGATTTATTTTATTTATTCATTCATGCTTCGTGGCCATTGCTGGTTGGCCAGTACGTATTGCCCGTCCCTAGTTGCCCTTGAGAAGGTGGTGGTGAGCTGCCTTCTTGAACTGCTGCAGTCCACCTGCTGTGAGTTGACCCACAATGCCATTAGGGAGGGAATTCCAGGATTTTGACCCAGCAACAGTGGAGGAATGGTAACTTATTTCCATATATTTCCATAACATATAATTATAATTAGCAGGAGAATCAACATTTCAGGCATAGCCCTTCATCAGGATGAAGGGCTAATGCCTGAAAGGTTGACTCTCCCGCTGCTCGGATGCTGCTTGACTGGCTGTGCTTTTCCAGCATCACACTCTTCAACCCTGATCTTCAGCAGCTACAGTCCTTACTTTCTCCCAATATAGTCCAAGTCAGGATGGTGGGCAGCTTAGAGGACAACTTGCAGGTGGTGGAGTTTCCATGTATCTGTTGCCCTTTTCCTTCTAGATGGGGGATGTTGGGAGTTTGGAAAGAGCCATCTTAAGATCTTTTGTGAATTTCTGCAGTGTGTCTTGTAGATGGCACACACTGCTGCTACTGAGTTGCAATATGACTTGCCAATTTTTATACTCAATGCATCAACCAATGAAGGTAAGCATGCTAAATGACTTCTTTACTGCCTTATCCACTGTGTTGCCACTTTCTGGAAGCTATGGACTTGCACCCCACCTTCCCTCTGTATATCAATTCTCCTAAAGGTCGTACCATTTACTGTATACTTTCATCTTGCAATTGACCTCCCAAAATACATCACCTCACATTGTCCGGATTAAGCTCCATCCTCCGTCATTTCCGCCACCTCCAAACAGACCCCACCACCAGAGATATATTTCTCTCCCCACCCCTATCAGCGTTCCAGAGAGA
>NC_057710.1:68569776-68571686 GCF_004010195.1 Chiloscyllium plagiosum
CCACTTGGCACTCCAGCCTATTCCTGAAGAAGGGCTTACGCCTGAAACATCGATTTTCCTGCTCCTCGGATGCTGCCTGGCCTACTGCACTTTTCCAGCATTACACTTTTCAACTCATATGCCATGTTGGCAGCATACGGCTGTTACAACGTGATCCCACCCAGAAGCTGTTACAACCATTAATGTCATCCATCCTGAAAAGGAATGTGAGCATACTCTAAAAGCTAAATCTGACACAGGACCTAGTGCCAACATGTTACCACCTGACATCCTAATGATATGTACCTAAGTAATTGGTGCACCGCAGTGCAAACGACAAGACACTGTCTCAACATGGTACAGATCACCAATTCCATGAATTGGCAAATCACACTGCATTGCCAATATGCAAGCTCACCTTGACTTCCAAACATTTTCTACCTGATAGACACCAATATTCCAGCAGTGGCAGAATTTTGAAAGCTTCCATTAGATCTCATCATAGACTTCTTCTGTTTAAGGAAAGCAGACCCAATCTATCCTCATAACTGAAGTAAAGAACAAAGAACAGTCCAGCAGAGGAACAGGCCTGTCAGCCCCAAGACTGGGCTGACACATGATGCTCTTTTAAACTAAAAACCCCTTGCCTCTATGCAGTCCACATCCCTCTATTCCTTGCCTATTTATTGTTACTTTAAGATGCTTTTATATGTTGCTATTGAATCTGTTTCTACCACCTTCTCTGGCAGTACTTTCCAGGCACTTATCACCCCTCTGTGTAAAAACACTTGCCTTTTGCATCTCCTTTAAATTTCCCCCCTTTTACCTTTATATTATTCTGTTCTTGAATCTATGTCCCTCTCGTAATTGACTTTTCCACCCTGAGAAAAAGACTCCGACTATCAATTTGATCCATGCCTCTCATAATTTCATAAACTTCTATCAAGTCGACTCAGCAACTTCATCCCTCACCTCTTGGCAGATAGATCCCATCAGGTCCAGGGGATTTATCCAACTTAATGCTTTTCAAAACACCTATCACCTTTTTTATATCAATGTGCCCTAGATTACCAACATATTCTTCTCTATACTCACCATCTACCATGTCCTTTTTCTTTGTGAATATTAAAGCAAAATATTCATTAGGGAGCTCACCCACTTCCTCCAGCTCCAAGCATACATTCTCTCCTTTCTCCTTGAGTGGACATACCCTTTCCCTAGTTACCCTTGTTCTCCTTAAATACATATAAAACACCTCAGGATTTTCCCTAATCCTGTTTGCCAACATGCATTTCATGGCCCCCTTCACCCTCCTAACTCTTGGTTAAGTTATTTTCTGCTTTCTTTATATTTTTTGAGGACTCTGTCTGTCCTCAGTTTCCTAAACCTTAGGTAGGCCTCCTTTTTTCTTTTTGGCCAAGGTCATAATTTTTCTTGTCATCCAAGATGCCCAAATCGTGCCATCCTTATCCTTCATTTTCACAGGAACATGTCGGTCCTGAACTCTAAGCAACTGGCCTTAAAAGATTCCCACATAACAGTTTTGAGAACAGATTTAGATCAAGATTTTGAGTGCGAGCAGCAGCTGAGTTTAAACGAACCCAGAAGGCTACAGCTAATGTGAGACAGTTTGTTTTAAAATTACTTACCGGTAGCGGGCAGCGGTGTTTTTTTTTCTCTTCACAGAAAGAGCGGGAGCAGTAGGGGGAAGTGACGACGACCAGAGGGGCAGCCGGAAGCTGGTGTAGCGCAAGCTTAACTGGATAGGTTTTTTTTCCTATAAAAGCGCGCAGGAGAGGAACCCGAGGCAAGACAGAGGTAGTGCCTCCCACCCGGCCTCCTCCTCTAACCTAATAATAAGACCCGTTGTGGTAAGTAGGTAAGTGCTGCATTTTGCTTGTTCTATTCTTTAGACCTAGTTTTTTTTTAAA
>NC_057710.1:68575500-68595488 GCF_004010195.1 Chiloscyllium plagiosum
TTTACTCAGCGCGTCGTGAGTTCATGGAATGCCCTGCCAGTTGCAGTGGTGGACTCTCCCTCTTTATGGGCATTTAAACGGGCATTGGATAGGCTTATGGAGGATAGTGGGCTAGTGTAGGTTAGGTGGGCTTGGATCGGCGCAACATCGAGGGCCAAAGGGCCTGTACTGCGCTGTATTCTTCTATGTTCTATGTTCTGTGTTCTAAGACCCATAAACAGTTGCCTCCAATCTACAGTCCCCAATTCCTGCCTAATATTGTTATAGTTGCCCTTCCCCCAGTTTCGTACTTTGACCCAAGGATTGTTCTTATCCTTATCCACAGATAGACTATTTACATCTTGTTTCAAGAAACTCTCCTGGACACACATAGCAAAGTCATTCCTATTCCTGAGCTCTGCCTATATGGCATCGCTAGATGAACCCTCCAAAATGCCCTCCCTCAGTACAGCTCTGACATTCTCTGTAATCAGTAATACAACTCCCCACCTCTCCTACATTCCTCTCAATTTTGCCTAAATCATAGAAGCTGCCAGTCTTGTCCCTCTCTCAACCAAATATCTGTAATAGCTTTTTTTGGTATGGAGGGTGCTAGCTATGAAGAGAGGTTGAGTAGATTAGGATTATTTAAATCATGAGAGAGATAGACAGGGTGGATAGCAAGAAGCTTTTTCTCTCAGTGGGGACTCAATTACTTGGGGTTACAAGTTCAAAGTGAGAGTGGAAACATTTAAGGAGATATGCGTGGAAAGTTAGAGGGTGGTGGGTGCCTGGAACACTTAGCCAGCGGAAGTGGCAGAAGCGGGCACGATACTGTCATTTAAGATGTATCTAGACAGATATATGAACGGGCAGGGAGTAGAGGGATACAGATCCTTAAAAAATAGGCAGCAGGTTTAGATCAAAGATCAGCACAGACTTGGAGGGCCGAAGGGCATGTTCCTGTGCTGTAATTTTCTTTGTTCTTTGTTCATTGTTAACATATAATTATATGTTTTAATTCATGCTCTAAATTCATCTGCCTTACTTGTCATATTCCATTAAAACAAATACATTTCAGACTGCCAGTCTGCTGTGCTCAAAAGCCTCTTCTGTCTGTTCTTCCTCTTAGTCCTACTGCCATTAGTCTCTGACTCCTCCTCCATCATTTCACTTGCTGACCTATTGCTCTGGTTCCTGCCCTGTCACACTGGTTTAACCCTTCTAAGTGGCTCTAGCAAACCTCCCTGCCAGGATATTGGTACCCTTCCAGTTTGGGTGCAATCCATCCTTATACAGGTTTCACCTGCCCTGGAAGATATCCCAATGACCCACATAGCTGAAGCCCTCTATCCTACCTCAGCTCTTTAGTCATTTATTTGTCTGTACTATCTTCTTATTCCTAGCCTCACAGGCATGTGGCACAAGAAGTAATCACAAGATTACAACCCTTGGTCCCGCTTTTCAACTTCCTACCTAATTCCCTAAATTCACCTTTGCAGGACCTCATCATTCCTCCTGTCCCTTTCGTTTGCACCATGGCTCTGGTTGCTCGTCCTACCTTTTGAGAATATCCCGTGGTTGCTAGGAGACATCCTTGACTCTGGCACCATGGGGGCAACATAGCACTTTAGAGTCTCTTTTGCTCCCACAGAAATACACTACTCTGGCTGTTGCTGTCGCCATCCACTGATAGGCATTCCCCCTAACAATATCCAAAACCGTATACGTGTTAGCAAAGGGACAGCCATTGGCTACTCCTGCAGTGTCTGCCTGCCCCTTCCAGCGGTCACCCATCTATAAGCCTGAACCTTGGGCGTGACCATATCTCTAAAGCTCCTGTTTATGATGTTTTCTGCCTCCTGCACACTCCTAAGTGTGTCCATCTACTGCTCCAACCGATCCATGCAGGTTGTGCCCTGAAATGAATTACGAATTGGGTGGCAAACGGGGAAAAATGTCAGGGAATAAATTGGTAAGTGGCAGGCAGTGACTAGTAGAATTCTTCAGGGATCAGTACTTATACCCCAACAATTCACAGTATATAGTAATAATTTAGATAACTTAGATAAGGAAACTGTGTGTCATATCTCCAATTCTGCAGATGATGCAAAGCTGGGTGGGAGGGGATGTTGTGAGGAGGATGCAGAGAATTAGCAGTGTGATTTGAACAAGTAAGTGGGCAAATACATGGCAGATACAATATAATGTGGATACATATGAGGTTATCCACTTTGGTATTGACAACATGCAGGCAGATTATAATCTGGATAGCGATAGATAGGGAAAGAGGAAGGTGCAATAAGACCTGCATATCCTTATACTCCAGTCACTAAAAGTAAACATGCAAGTGCGGTAATAAATTATATACTGGATTTGTATACCAGAGCAGAGATATCCTGCTGCTCCAATAAGAGAAGGGCTTTGGTAAGACATCACCTGAGTATTGTGTACTGGTTTGGTTGAGCAGATTAATTCCTGATGTGGCGAAAGTGAGCCCTTCCTGATGAAGGACTTTTGCCCGAAATGTTGATTTTCCTGCTCGGATGCTGCCTGACCTGCTGTGCTTTTCCAGCACCACTCTAATCTTGATTCTGATTCACGTTGTGACGGACTGATGTACTAATGGACAGAGTGGATGGGTTAACACTATATTCACTTGAATTTAAAGGAAAGAGAGAGGATCCTATAGAAGCCTGTAACATTCTAAGAGGATTGGACAGGGTAGATGCAGGAAGGATGCTCTCACTGACAAGGGATTCCAGAATCAGAGGTCACAGTCTAAGAATAAGGACTGGGACAAGGAGAAATTTCTTCACCCTGAGATTGGCAAACTTGTAGAATCTCCTGCCAGAGAAAGTGTTGAGATCAAAATAATAAATGTTTTAAAGATGGAGATAGATATACATTTTTACAGCTAAAGAGATTAAAGTATATGAGGAGAAAGTTGGATGATCATCTATGATCATATTGAATGGTGGAATAAACTCGATGGGCCAAATGGCCTGGTATGACTTCTATGTTCTATGTTTCTATGCTTCGAAACAAATGTTACACAGTCAGCATTTCAGGACACCTTCAAGAGACAGTGTGTCAATACACCTTTAAGAGACTTACTCATGATATTATCTCTGTATCATAGCATGTAACCTAAGGGTATAAAGGTCTCTGAATCCATATTAACGCAGGTCATTTGAAGCATGACACACTGTTGGAAACACACTGTTCTTTGTAACCAAATAACTCAGCAGCTAACTCAGATACAGATGTGCCTGTGAATGGAATAGTTGAATGTGCAGAATGTACATCCAAAATTCAGCATTCTGAGGTCAGTAAATCTCTGTGGTCCAGCAACAATTTTTATTCATATTACTTTTTATTTTATTCATTTACATACCCTAAATCTTGCTTGTGCGGCCCAATTGGAAAATCATTCACTGGGCATGCAGTTGTTACGAGGCAAGGTAACTTTTAATGTGTTTGTGCATTGAATATACTTGAGCTCTTGTACTCTGGCAAATTCTGTGGTCCAGCAAAGACCTAGCCTCAAAGCTGCCAGATTATGGAGACATACACAGTATTTGTGAGCAGTGATGAACGCCTGTTGGATCTTTCTTTTTTTTAGATTACATTATAGTGTGGAAACAGGCCCTTCGGCCCAACATGTCCACACCAACCCGCCGAAGCGCAACCCACCCATACCCCTACATTTACCCCTTACCTAACACTACGGGCAATTTAGCATGGCCAATTCACCTGACCTGCACATCTTTGGACTGTGGGAGGAAACCGGAGCACCCGGAGGAAACCCATGCAGACACGGGGAGAATGTGCAATCTCCACACAGTCAGTCGCCTGAGGCGGGAATTGAACCCGGGTCTCAGGTGCTGTGAGGCAGCAGTGCTAACCACTGTGCCACCGTGCCGCCCACAGCACTACACTATTCAAGACCTTGCTTCTTACTTTACGAGTGATAATGTAAGCACTGCAGTATCAGATAGCGTCAGTAAAGATATCCTGCTAGAGGCAAAAATGCACAACCACCACGATTTTGAATAGTCTAGGATATGTTATTTACAGACAAATGGAGGAACAAGTTAAAAAACATTCATTCACCCACCCTCAGTAGGAAAGCTTATTGAAAGGGGAGTCTCATTTGAACATGTTTGCCCTTTCATCAGTAACATTGTATTGCATGAGTCCAGATTCATAGTGTTTGAATTGAGCCTGAAAGTTCATCTAAACCTTTTCTTTAATCACATCAAGCTCAGTGATAAAACATGGCCAGGACTGAGAAATGATGATGGATAGAATCATTTCTTCCAGAAACACAATTGTGACAGGCCAGAGGTTAGCGTGGGACTGTATTTGCCAGGTTTCTCCCCATTAAACCTGACATGACATCCTTTGGAGGCTGAGAGGGTTTTGAAAGACAGCCACAGAAATTCATTGATTCTGTTCTGGCCAGAAAAGGAGCAAATTTCTCAGATCATGTGTTTTTGTCTCCGAGTTCAGAAAAGATTTACAAGGATGTTGCCAGGGTTGGAGGATTTGAGCTATAGGGAGAGACTGAACAGGCTGGGGCTGTTTTCCCTGGAGCATCAGAGGCTGAGGGGTGACCTTATAGAGGTTTACAAAATTATGAAGAGCATGGATAGGATAAATAGACAAAGTCTCTTCACTGGGGTGGGGGAGTCCAGAACTGGAGGGCATAGGTTTAGGGTGAGAGGGGAAAGATATAAGAGACCTAAGGGGGCAACAGGTGGGACTAGATTGGGTTGGGATATCTGGTCAGCCTGGACGGGTTGAACCGAAGGGTCTGTTTCTGTGCTGTACATCTCCATGACTATGACTCTATTCAAAGTTTGTGAGAAGATTTGTAGCTCGGGTGACCGTTGCTGTGGTTCTGTTCGCCGAGCTGGAAGTTTTTATTGCAAATGTTTCGTTCCCTGTCTAGGTGACATCCTCAGTGCTTGGGAGCCTCCTGCGAAGTGCTTCTGTGGTGTTTCCTCCGGCATTTATAGTGGCCTGTCTCTGCCGCTTCCGGTTGTCAGTTTCAGCTGTCCGCTGTAGTGGCCGGTAAATTGGGTCCAGGTCGATGTGTTTGTTGATAGAGTTTGTAGATGAGTGTCCACAAACACTCATCCACAAACTCCATCAACAAACACATCGACCTGGACCCAATATACCGGCCACTACAGCGGACAGCGAAACTGACAACCGGAAGCAGCAGGGACAGGCCACTATAAATGCCGGAGGAAACACCACAGAAGCACTTCGCAGGAGGCTCCCAAGCACTGAGGATGTCACCTAGACAGGGGACGAAATGTTTGCAACAAAAACTTCCAGCTCAGCGAACAGAACCACAACTATGACTCTATATCAATGTCCTCCTGAATCAGTTACCATCTATTATTCTGTTTACCGATCTTCTGAGTTTTACGCTATCTGCAAACATCAGAACTGCGACCTGTATTTCCAAGTGCTAGACACACACACACACACACACAAACACACACACACTATATAAAACAGTGTCCGTCATATCAGTTATAACCATTCACTGCAATTCTCTGCTCTCTGTCAACTTTGGATCCATACTGTCATCCCCAATCCCCACTTCAACTGCTAAGAAGTTAGTTGCTATGTCAGTCACATGTGATGATCTATGGAGTTTAGCAAGTTATCTCATGATGAATATTAACCCAAATAGAATTTACAACTTCAGCATTCAACTGCCTTTTTATGATTATATACCCAGTAACCAAATCACAGTGAGTAATATAGCAGATCTCTATGGAGATAACTATGTTCATTTTGTTTTTCACAACAGAATTATAAAAAATTGAATATTTGATTCCAAAATGGTGTTGTATGGTTAGTGCACTTCCCAAATGAAATGTAATGAGAACCCTTGGTTTCAATATTTCATACATCTTCAGTAAAACTGCTTACTTTGTAACCAATTGAAGCAATGTATTGTCAAATTAAAGGCCATTTCATAGAGTCATGCAGCATGGAAACAAACCCTTCAATCCACCTGGTCCACGTCAGCAATGTTCCCAAAATAAACTAGTCCCACCTGCCTGCATTTGGCCCGCATCCCGCCAACCCTTTCCTATTCATGTAAATATCTAAATGTCTTCTAAACATTGTACCTGCATACACCACTTCCTCTGACAGTTCATTCCACGCACGAACCACTGTATAAAATTGATGCCACACCTCTCCATGTCCTTTTCAAATCTTTCTTCTCTCACTTTAAAAACGTGCCTCTTAGTTTTGAACTCCTCAACCCTAGGGAAAAGACCCTTGTTATCCACCTTATCTATGCCCCTTATAATTTTATAAACCTCTATAAGATCACCCCTCAACCTTCTACGCTTCAATGAAAAATGTCCCAGCATATCTAGCCTATTTTTATAATTTAAACCCACCATTCCTGGCCACCTCGGTAAATCTTTTCTGAACCATCTTCAGTTTTTAGATTAGATTAAATTACTTACAGTGTGGAAACAGGCCCTTCGGCCCAACAAGTCCGCACCGCCCCGCCGAAGCGCAACCACCCATACCCCTACATTTACCCTTTACCTAACACTACGGGCAATTTAGCATGGCCAATTCACCTGACCTGCACATCTTTGGACTGTAGGAGGAAACCGGAGCACCCGGAGGAAACCCACGCAGACACGGGGAGAACGTGCAAACTCCACACAGTCAGTCGCCTGAGGCGGGAATTGAACCCGGGTCTCTGGCGCTGTGAGGCAGCAGTGCTAACCACTGTGCCACCGTGCCACCCACAATGTTTAACAACATCTTTCTTATAGCAGGGCACCCAGAACTGCAGCATTTTCCTTATGGTGGCAGGACCAACTGCTACATTGGGAAACCATGGGGCAAACCCCTGACAGTCTCCTGGGTTGGACTGATCTCCTTTACAGGTGTCCCATGGCACACTGAGAGGTACACAAGCAGCAATGACTGTTCTTATGGCCCAAATCTATAGTGTGGGTTACACTGCCCGCACCAGAATGATGAATACACCAAATCCTGTGCCAATGACCATGACTATGTGGCTCCACAAAGTTAAGAAAAACTTAACAGGATGACCAATTAATGACCAAATTGCTTCTTTCCACCGCCATGACATTTTACCAGCAACAGTGGATGAGAACTTTGTCATGTCTGGAGGCTTCTATATTAAACATGCAGCCTCCCTGAGGGTTTCCATAGAGAGTCCCTATAATGGCCATGGCTATCCGTGCTGGAGGACTACCCTGATATCCACTGACCTTCTCCACCCCACCTCTTGCCAGGTGGTGCCTGCAACCCTGAGAGCTCTGGCAAACCTTCATGCACTCCAGGCCATATGCTATGTAGGGTTAGCATAAACTCTCTGCCCTTATACTCTGTGCCTCTACTAATGAAGCTAAGAATTGTACACTTTTTAAGAGCTCTCTCTAACTGTTCTGTCACATTTTAAGCCTTCACCACATACTGCCACATAACTGACCACTCTACCAACTTGTCAATATCTTTTTGAAGTCCTAAATTGTCCACAAGTTTACAAGTTTACATGTTCACAGTTTACAACTTTTGTCCACAAACTTTGAGACTGTCCCTTGCACACCTCGACCATTTATGTACATACATCAGGAAAAGCTACGGTTCCAATATCAACTTCTGAGAAACTCCATTTTAAACTTTGTTTCAGTGAAACACATATCTGTTCACCATTAACCTGCTGCAAGGACACTGTACATGCAGGCTCAGACACCCAGCCTATGGATTGGACCAGGCTGCATCTCAGAGCTGCTCTCTTAGCAATGGCTCTGGTACAGCCTACTTCAATGCTTTGCCTTTCTTTGCATCGCCTTGCCATTTTATATCGGCACAAAGCCAGACAGTTTGAAATGGTTGTCAGCAGTAATCAGTCAATGGAGCGGACATGTTGCTGTATGACACCAAACTATGTCACTCTTGGTATCAGCAGCTTATATGGCAAACATACTGTGTGTGCTTCAAACAACTGGCTTTGTCTCAAAGTCTAAGACTCGGTTGGCTGGCAGCATCTGATGTGGCCTCCTCTGCCAGTCCTGGGTGCAGAAGACAGTCATCCACTGCAACACCCTGTCCAGCTGGACCTCCAATCCTCAAAGTGGGGTGCCAATTTCTCTTTATCCACCATGTCCAGGGCAAATGTTATGAATTGGGCATGGCTGCTGCAGGGCAAAAGTGATGACTGCAGATGCTGGAGATTAGAGTCGAGAGTGTGGTGCTGGAAAAGCACAGCAGGTCAGGCAGCATCTGAGAAGCAGGAGAGTCATCGTTTTGGGCAAAAGCCCTTCATCAGGAAACATGGCTGCTACAGTCTGACAGGTGCACAATGAGAGATAGAGCCTAGGATCCTGCAGGAGTAATTACTTGCCCTACATTGGGTGGGAAAATAGAGCTAGAGACTCACAAGTGTGGCATTTAATTAATGATGCATGTTTGGGATGAGTACATGAGAAAACTCACTAGAAAGAAACTCTCCATGAAACTCAACAAAAATATCACTTTACTGATGACTGGTAAGAGTCAACCCAAATGTTCTTCCTAGAATCTGTCAAATAGACTATGCTCACTATGCTCCTATTGGACATGCAAGACAAATACAGCCAATCAGATAGGAAATTACCTTCATGGTTCAGTGACTCAGCTATCCTGGTGTAGCTGAAATGTTGACTGAGTCAATATATAATCATGATTTTAGTAATAATTTGAGATAAAGCCATCACAATTTGTACAATCTAGAAGTACATTTTGGCACGTTTCAACTTGAAGTACAGCTAACCACATCCTGAACAGAGATGTCCAGACAGTTCTGCAAATGAAGTAATTTGCAAGCAAGCCTCAGTCACTACCTTTGTTCCAGTATAGTTTCACATGCTATATGTTTAGTATGACACAGAACTTAATAAACACTATTCATATAGAGCAGCCTAAATGGCTCAGCAGCAGATGAATCAGCCTCAATACAAAGATCCTAGGTTCAAGTCCCACTCTAGGTGTTTTTGGCCATGTAAGGAGCATACATGCATTTTAAAACAGGCTGCAAAATTCTTCCAACATTCCATACCATTCTCTAAGGGAGAAACAAGAGCAAGGAAACACACAAAAAAAATTAAGTCAGATCATTTGTATCTGTAGCCAAACAGCAGTAACCAAGTAACATTTACAGGAGCCCAGATTATGCTCTCAGTGGCTAAATAATAGCACTCAATATTCACTTCAGTGAAAATGACCCACAGGAGAGTGGAGATTGGCAGCGGAGATTTCCTCTAATTCAGCAAGTTTTCCAGTTCACTATTCTCTAATGACCTGTGGCTCATATGAACTGACAATGCAACAATAAGGTACTTCAACATATCATTTTGAAGAATCCTTAATGTAATATAAGAACTAAAGTCAGGAATAATTTCCAATAAGCAAGAAATAGAATTTAGAATTAAATTATGCACAGTAAGCAAAATAAAGATTGGGAAATATAAGTTTGATTAAAGTAGAAATATAAGAGGATGAAAAAGTGTCAAAAGTTGGATTTTTTATATTTTAGACCAATACCACTCATTTCATTATGATAGAATAAGACTCCATTCTTATAGAATTAATTTTTCAGTTTTGGGGAGATTTTTCACCAATAAGTCTCATTTATATCACCATTAGAAATCCACTTGCTCCTGAATATACAAGTCCTAAATTTTCGTTGTCTTTTTTTGTACTGAACTATCGAGAGAATATAGCAAAATCATGTGCATTGCATTTATTTTAATGCTGAGTTGTTTGTTGTAGATTACAATGGTATATTCTATGGCAGTAACTCTGACAAAAAATCTGGATTTCTGTGTTTAATTGATGTGTACATAATCCAGAAATTAGTGTCATATTTCCTCTATTATAATAATATCACTGATAGCTTAAAAATACAGGGTAGACCATTTAGGACAGAGATGAAAAGAAACTTCTTCACCCAGAGAGTGGTGGCTGTGTGAAATGCTCTGCCCCAGAGGGCAGTGGAGGCCCAATCTCTGGATTCATTGAAGAAAGAGTTGGATAGAGCTCTCAAGGATAGTGGAATCAAGGGTTATGGAGATAAGGCAGGAACAGAATACTGATTAAGGATGATCAGCCATGATCATATTGAATGGTGGTGCAGTATGGCCTACCCCTGCACCTATTGTCTATTGTCTATTGTCTAGCCTCAAAATTATTCTCACCATGAATTCCACTTCAGTATAACAATATACACTCTCAGTGAGGAAGGGCTGTTGTTGAAAGGCCTAAAAGAATCACAACTTATATCTTTTTTCTGTTTGAATCACCATCATTGCTACTTCCAGTCAACTTACTAAGAAGAAAATGGACTTGCGGCAATCTACAGCATTAATAATAAAAGTCCTGATTTTATTTTAGAGTTGAACTGCCACACATTCCATGAATATACTTCTGAGTGCTGCCAATATCTCTCAGTCAGGCCTGTGAGGATATTTTGACAGCATGCTTGTGTCCTTCATGTGGATGTCAGCACGGGAGAGAAGGGTGAAGAGAAATTGTAGCTATTTCCTACAGCCATGACATCTAAAGATTTTTCTGAAACTTTGATTTTGTATAAGTAACAAAGAAAAAAGCAATCAATGAAGTGACAATGAACTAGTTATTCACTGAGATCAAAGTCTGCCATGTCACTCCTCCTGTAAAAAACACAGTGCCCACTTCATGTGGAAATTTGAACAGAGAGAGACAAGACAATATAGATCCAGTGTAACTGTGTCTTGCCCTAAATCCCATGTCAACCAGCTTAATTATATGGCTAAATTACCCCGAAACATTGAGATTTCATGGCTGTAATCTACATATTAAAAACCTCAAATGGATTCTGTCGTGATTGAAACAAGGTCAGCCAGGTGAACCTCATAGAATGAGTTCCCCAATTGGGGCTGTTAACTTAGTCCAATCAGGGTGGATAGATATAAACAGGATTGTCAGGGGTTCTGTTCACTGTGAGAGCTGGCTCTGAGTTAGCTGGGTCAGTGTCATGTACTTTGCACATGTAAATTAAGGGTGGCTTGGTGATGGGATACTACCTTCATGGAATAATTTCAGATTCTTCATGATCTATAAAGCTTACTTCATTTTTATCATACGTTTTGGGCACATTTCCTTCAGAACATTTCCCACTGCAAATTTCTATGTCAGTACTTCCCACTCACTTATACTATATTAAAGATCTCAGCTATAGATGTTACCTCCAGCCACTGGATGGCCACATATATTAAATAAAAACAAAAAGTACTGAAGAAACTCAGTAGGTCTGGTGACATCTGTGGAAAGAGAGTACTTTCAGTTTTTATTTCAAATTTCCAGCATTCATAATCCTTGGCTTTCATTTGAGTCTCTTAAGTTCTTTACTTATTGACATTTTTTATATAAAACAAACCTGGACAAAAACCTGTTGGGTTTGGCCACATTATCAGTACATCAGAAATTTGGGACTGATTATCATTGATTAGTGACAACGAATGAACAAATACTTTGCCAGATATGCTGTTTTGCTGGCAAGATATTTAGCCACAGCAAAATCTTGGATAATTAGATTACATGCAGTGTGGAAACAGGCCCTTCGTCCCAACAAGTCCACACCTACCCTCCAAAGAGCAACCCACCCAAACCCATGCCCCTACATTTACCCCTTCACCTACGGGCAATTTAGCATGGCCAATTCACCTAACCTGCACATTTTTGGACTGTGGGAAGAAACCAGAGCACCCGGAGGAAACCCACGTAGACACGGGGAGAATGTGCAAACTCCACACAAACAGTTGCCTGAGGTGGGAAGGGAACCCGGGTCTCTGGCACTGTGATCAGTAATCTATACTGACTACGCAAGATATTGCTGAAAATGTCTGTAGATTGTGACTCTTGATATTTATATTTTCTCATAATCTGTAAGAGTCATACCTTTAAGGTCTGCTGATTTCACAAGAGTTGGGTAATTCCAGATTGAGACCTGGTGCTTGGGAAATCCATGGCCAGTTACTAACTCGTTGTGTTGTGATAGGAAGAGTAATGAACAAATCTGAAGAAACAAAACCAAGTATCAACAGTAAGAATTTTTTATTTTATGCAAAAGTCAGGATCTTCCACATTTTTATCATTAGGGAACTTGTGTCCCTGAAATAAGCCAACTTGCAGGCCAAAACATCATTTAAGGCTTGCTACCAATTTTTGCTGAAGGTTTAAAATTGAAATTAAAATGGAATTTTGTTAGGACAGACTTCTGCCTGTGATTTTTTTTCAAAACAATTGACATCAGCCTTAGACAAATCCATTGCTTAGAAAATAATAACATAGGGACCTGGCAAGAAATGAACCTTTCTCTATCTATTACTTTTAGTTTATAAAATCATTTCATAGCAGTGTTGAGCTTTTATTTTCCCTTCCACTGAAAAAGTGACAAACGTGTTATTCCATCAAACAAACATTTGAAGTGTTGCTCAGTGTTGTTCAACTAGCCCAATGTCAACAGAAGTGACTTAAAATTGACTTGCTGCATAAAAGTTCAACAGAACGATGACTGAAACCACAACAAGTCAGGCTATCCCTGCAACGGTTGCTGTTTTATACCTCCATAAATAGCACAACGTGGTAACTGCCACCTTGCTGAATCATAGAAAAGTTTTGTTGAAATAGGTGTCATCCAATATGTTGAATTTGTTGGGTCTGCATCATATGATATGTTTGCACAGCATTATTACTTTCTTGAGGGGAAGAATTCTAAGTGTCAGCCATATAGGTGTTCATGCCTCTCCTACCACTGCATGAATTCCATTTCCTATTCCAAATGCAAGGCATCCATTGGCAGGTCTAATGAAATGCCCATATCTGGCATTGGTCATACCAGCTGAGGTCAGCTGGTGACAACAGGAATGCTGCTGTGAGACACATTCACTAAAGTGCACTGATTCAGAAAGAAATAACAATAAACAGTCGGAAAAATGCGATTTAGCTCCAGTTCACATGAGCTGTTGTCAAATACTTCAAAATGCATATTTTATAAATGCCACAACCCAACCTTGGATAGTGATATATCATTACCATAATACCTTCCGTTGTTCAGAGTGTGACAATGCTGCCCTTTTAACAAGGTTATTTTGCCCTTACATTTTTTTTGAGAGGGGTCATAAAGGCAGAGGTGCCAATATGTCTGAACTGGCTACTTTAATACTGACTAATAGATACTGCCTAAGGCAATAATTAGAGAAAAGGGCTTTTAGGTTTGGTTGTTTTGTACAATGAAAGGGGAGTGGCCAGTTCTCCCAGTTCAGGGATTTTTCTGTTTTGGTTTGCTTTAGCAAGCTGTCTTTTTGAAGTTGCTGATCAAAGAAAGTTGCTGGGGAGGAAGGTTCCCTGATTCAATAGAGGTTTTCTAGCCAACTCTCTCTTTCTCTCTCTGACATCTCTCCTATAAGAACCCGTGTAAGAATTTACCCTCTTTTGCCAAGGTGTGTGTTCATAGGGATGTTGCAGGAAATTGGAACTGTTGTTTGTTAAGTTGCATTTTTGAGTCAGGTGAATTTTCAAATAGTTATGTTATTCTAAATTTTGTTTTCTTTTGTTCATGTGCCAATAAATTCTGTTTTGCTTCAAGCTGCATCACTTCTGGAACATCCACCTCACATCTGCCTAAAACCACAACAAAAGTTAGGATCTGGGCAATCTTCTTCAAATGTTTTCAGGGGGTCTGGCCTGGTCCATAACAAGAGGAACTACCCAATGTGACCTCAGAACATCTAGGGATTTGTCAACATTGTCCATATTCTGAACATTTTTTAGAAGTTCTTCTCAAAAAAATTGATTCAAACACTCTGAAGCTCTGAAAATGAACAAAGAGAATATGGCAGTTGGATGGTTTACCTAATTCTGTAGGGGCTAATGGGCCAGCATACAAATTACCTCAAGAGTTTAGTACATTGCTCTGTGTGATTGGACGTTCTGCAGGTTATGTATTGCTGACACAGGATCAGTCAACACCATACAACTTGTTTTCAAAGATTACACAGTGCCATAGTTGACAGAACATATTCTAAAGATTCATCAATATTGTCAGCACAACAGTGATCAATGACTACATCTTAGCTCGATGCATCTAAAATATAACAATATATCATTGGGCCAGAATCCTTGAATTCCCTTTGTAACATCATTGTGTGTCAATCTACAGAGTTCAAGAAGATAGTTCATAACCACCTTCTCAAATGCAACTAGGAAAAGACAAAAATTGTTGGCCCAGCCAGTGATACCCACACTCCATTAGTGAATTAAAATAAGTAACATTTTGAAGAAATAGAACCAGGAATTTCTATTAAGCAATGCAAGTCTAACGTTATTGTGGTTACAAAATACCACCAGTCCATTTATATAGACACACATATAATAGATTCTGGCTGTAAGCCCGACAAGGTTCAAAGATATTTCTCATACATATGGTCAACCATGACAAGCCTTAGATGTTACACATAGTTACAAACCTCAAGACCTATTAAAGCTGACCAATGCTTTTGAAAAGACTCATGACTCAAAACGTCTGTGATGTATGAAAATAAGGTGGAAAGATGCTGACGTGTATGAAGTCAGCTGCTTTTAAAGCAATGGAAATTAATTTGTGTCCATCATTGTTCAGGACGGGTACTCACATAAGAATTGATGCGGTCAACTTATTTAGGTAGTAATGGCCGCAAACCTCGTCTAAAAAGGATGAAAGCAATTTGAGTGCAGTCTTGAAGAAGTAAGCACAGTTCACACACATCAGGAACAGGCTCCTTCACTGCACACTCATCAACTTTCCATTGTACTTCTCTAAAACATTTACACCCGGACCATAGAGCCAGACAAATCAGCAGGCCATAGGACCAAATCAGAAGAGACCAGATCTGACTTAGAATATATTGTAGAAAGTTGAACCTCTCTAGACAGCAATATATTCTGAAACCACAGATTTCCAGCTGTCCATAGAAAATAAATACCCCATGTCCCCTTCCTACTGTATTATGTCAAAGCAAGATCAAAGAACAATATTGCAGATTCTCCCAATGAAAAGACTTGATTCTGTTGCAAGTTTTCTTATTGACTCACTTGTGATTTTGTATCCACATCTCCAATACAGGTCCCACTCTTTGTATCCCATAGACGCAAATGTCCATCTTTCATTCCTCCACCCACAGCAAGTATCCCTGATTGCCAAGGGCACCAGTTCATGGCCTATTGAAAACAAAACTATTATTAAATAATAGATTTTTATTTTTGTCTAACCACACCACTATCCTTTTCTGCAATTGCAAATACAAATATATCAATATTTATACTTTTCGAACTATACAGTGCACTTTTTTGTCAATAATCCATTTTAATGATAACTTCACAATGGATTGACCTGGCATCCAGTAGATAAAGTATGTTTCTGGAATGTTTTTTTCTGCCTGTATGGGTGGAAAAGGCAATTATATTTTTAGTTGTGTGGTATTTATAAAGATTGAGTGATTTTTTTTAGTTTAATTCCCACCCAACAATTTATCCCAGCAATACTACCATTCACCAATATTAGAACTGCTGAATCTCTGTGGGGAAATTTTCATAATAATGAACTACTGAGAAGGAATGAGTTTTATCTCTTTGATGACTCATGTGATTATGGCACAACACAGTATCATAAATGGAACCATAGGAATGTACAGCTCATAAAATAAAAAGAATAGATCATTAGGCTGCTTTGACAATCCATCTGTCTTATACCAGCAAGGTCAGATCATAGTTAACCACATTCTCAGGAGCATTATACAAACATTTCTCGTGTTCTCTTGAGACTGGACAGAGTGGCTATTGTTGCATGAGCTCAGAGATCTACCACTACAGCTACACAACTTTCTGACACGCAGTAGTCATTGCAAACATACTATATAACGAGGACCCATGATATCCTACATATTTACTTACATAACAAGAATACCTCCCATTTCCACGCATCTCTGTCTAACTTCAAAATATTAATAATATTTGGGCGGCACGGTGGCACAGTGGTTAGCACTGCTGCCTCACAGTACCAGAAACCCGGGTTCAATTCCCACCTCAGGCGACTCTGTGTGGAGTTTGCACATTCTCCCTGTGTCTGTGTGGGTTTCCTCCAGGTGCTCCAGTTTCCTCCCACAATCCAAAAATGTGCAGGTTAGGTGAATTGGCCTGGCTAAATTGTCCGTAGTATTAGGTGTAGGGGAGTGGGTCGGTTGGGCCGAAGGGCCTGTTTACACACTGCAAGTAATCTAAAAAACATTTGTCTGAGATTCCACTAGCTCAAACTATTACAATAACCAAGTTCCACTTATTTGTTTCACTTCTTATCCACTTGCACCTGAAGACCAAACTTCATCACAGGAAAAACTCAATCGAGAGCTTCATTATGTTATGGCTAAACTTCACACATTCTTGGTTTTCTGTACGTCACTGGCATTTGAGCTCTGATTACTCAATTCAAATTCATACTTAAATAATAGTCCAGAGAATGGTTCTGGAAAAGCATCTTGATGAAGGGCTTCTGCCCAAACATCGATTCTCCTGTTCTTCAGATGCTGCCTGACCTGATGTGTTTTTCCAGCACCACGCTCTTGACTCTGAACTCCAGCCTCTGCAGTCCTCACTTTCTCCTTGAACAATAGTCCAACAGTCACAGCAAGCAGACACTGGAGAGCAGCTAATCTCACTTGACAGAAGACTTGGTTTGGGGAAGGAGGGAATTGGCTCACTCCTCCCAGACCCCATTACACTTCCAGTAGAAAAGTTAGTAGCCAGCTAAACGAGCAGTTAGAAGCTGGCGAGCAACCAGCAAATATTGTGAGTGATCTAAACAAATTCCTAGTGGGACGTCAGCCCCTTTTTGGGCCAACCTGATTTGTCAGGCAGTTCTTACAATACATGCAGCACCAGAACTCTTCTGTTGACACTGCTGGGACTGCAGGCAGATCCACATCGGAGGCCCCATTGATCTCAGATCAGGGCAAGTTAAATGGACTGCCGATTTTAGTGCCCACTCACTTTTGTATTGTGACAGTGAGTTTGTGGGCAGATGAAATGTGATAGGCCAGTTAGCTGATCTACATTAGATATGCTCTCCACTTCCCAGCACATACAAAACATACCCAGCTGGGCACTCAATACTCAGCCCACTATTTAAGCTGAAACTTTATTGCTGGAACAGCACAGCAAATATTGTGAGTGATCTAAACAAATTCCTAGTGGGACGTCAGCCCCTTTTTGGGCCAACCTGATTTGTCAGGCAGTTCTTACAATACATGCAGCACCAGAACTCTTCTGTTTCGGGCACAGGCCTGAAGAAGGGCCTGTGCCCGAAACGTCGAATCTCCTGTTCCCTGGATGCTGCCTGACCTGCTGTGCTGTTCCAGCAATAAAGTTTCAACTTTGATCTCCAGCATCTGCAGACCTCACTTTCTCCACTATTTAAGCAACTGATTAAACAAAGCATATTAGGCTACATCAAAGGTACAAAATAAACATTGTTAAACAGCATCCAGCATTGAAGTAAATTTGAAAATCAAACTGCAATAAAAGATACAAATAAAAATGGAATTATTTGTTTTTGAATCACTCCCACTGAAGGTAGACACCACATTATATGGCCTTGTCACACTGTACTCATTCTAAATGCTAAAATATTTCCAGTTTGAATCCAGATCTACACGGAGTTAAATTGGGACAACTGTGGGAACATTACTGACCTTGGTGCTCCTGTTCTTTGAAAGGGGGATTAATACTAGTCAGGATTTAATATTTCACTCAAGATGCTGGAAATTAAACAAAAAGCAGAACACGTCGGACATACTCAACAAGTCAAATAGCATCAGTGGACAGTGAAACACAGAATTAATGGGGCAGAATTTTAACTTCAAGACTGGCAACTTGAGTTGGGTAAAGTCCCTGTTTCATGCTCCAACCTCAGAAAATATCAGCTCTGAAGGCTGGATCTTCATTCCTGGGGTGTGATGGATACCAGGTGAAACCAGACCATTCAAACCCAGGAAAGGTTTGGATATAAATTCAGTGTCAAATACTTTGTCTAGCTGAAAGGAATGAACAGGAAGACCGTATTGCCTCACTTCACCTATGCTTCATCCTCCACAGACTCCGTACATCCATTCCATTCATATTACACACTAGATAATAGTGAACTCTGAACTGACAGTTGTATGCATTAAACATATATATTTTTTAAAACACAATTTTCCATCATATTAAGACCACTGTGCTTGCAAAACATCGATTCAATGTACCCAAATAAAATATTAATAACTCTTTAAAACTTCAGTGCTGAAACTGCAAGGTACTTGAAACCATTAAGTTGCAGTAGACAAACATTGTGAAATTGACATATCAGGCGGTCTGAGTTGTCAGTCATACAAAAGTTCAGTTGGGGGGGGAAGGTGTTCCAGCTTTCTCATTGTGCTCTGAGCTCTCAGCCAAAAGTATATTATAAGGTTTGGTTTAGAAGTCAAGGTTTGAAATTTAAAATCGCGTCAGTAACATGGCGGTAGGAGGTTGGGTCTCATACCTCACCCATGCCACGAATCAACTTGCATGCCAAGAATATTCATCTTCAGGAACTTTGTGGCATCTGGTTCACTGTCATTTAAAGTTGTTGTGGGTCAGCCAGCTTTATGTAACTGTGAGCAGAGCAGTTGCCCCAGGACAATGGATGTTAATTAAGATCAAGGGATTAGGTTAATGACAGGCTGAAGGACTGCAGAAACAGATCGATACAGAGTGAATAAAGCTACATGTGGAACATATGGCTTTGATGTGGAACCTCCTTGCACACCCAAAGATGTTTTGGTTCTGAGTAATCATTCTGTTATTTGAAACGTTTTGGGTTTTGTGCAGATTAATAGTATCATAGAATCCCTACAGTTGCCATTCAGCCCATCAAATGCACACCTACCCTCCGGTCAGCATCCCACCAAGACCCACCATCTCTACCCCTGTAACTCCACATTTACAATGGCTAACCCACCTAACCATGCACAGCCTTGGACACAATGGGAATCTAGCATGGCTAATCCACTTAACCTGCAACTGGAGCAAATCCACAGAAACACGGGGAGAACATGTCAACTCCACACAATCATTCAAGGCTGGAATTGAACCCGAGTCCCTGGCACAATCAGGCAGCAGTGCTAACCACTGAACCATTGTGCTATCCAGATGTTGCTTCATGTTACCAGTGTTACATTTATTCCCTCGATTATCCTGCACTAAACATTATACTAACTACAGATTTAAATTCCACACTATTTGAAAGTGTGCTATATTTTTAAAAAATGAAATGATCAATAAAAAGAACAGTTGATATGTTTTGGTATTTAATTTACTGGCCTGTAAAATCGATTGAGATCTGTCCCAGCTTCCTGGAAACCAATGGAACGCTTAAATATAAAAAAAACTTTCAGCTATTTGTATCATTTCTCTGAGGCTTCCACCAGTCTCCTGCTGATGTTATGGGAGGAGAACGTCTGTGGTTTTCTATGCCACCCTGTTTAAAACAGCAGGAAAGGCCAAACACACTATGGTTTACCAGAAAACGTTCAACTGAAAATTTAGCTTGAACAATCAAAACATGCCTATTTCTCATAGATAGGTTCGGTTATTTCACAGTGTCTTAGAATTCAAGGATATTAGAGCCACAGAAACAGAATATTTGACACATGAACTGAAAAATGTGTTGCTGGAAAAGCGCAGCAGGTCAGGCAGCATCCAAGGAGCAGGAGAATCAACGTTTCGTGCATAAGCCCTTCTTCAGGAATGAGGAGGGTATGCCATTCAGGCTAAGATAAAAGGTAGGGAGGAAGGACTTGGGGGAGGGGCGTTGGGAATGTGATAGGTGGAAGGAGGTTAAGGTGAGGGTGATA
>NC_057710.1:68599513-68622181 GCF_004010195.1 Chiloscyllium plagiosum
TTCTCAGTCCCAACCCTCAGACTCAGCACCGCCCTCTTGACCTGCAATCTTCTTCCCGACCTCTCCTCCCCACCCCCCTCTCCAGCCTATCACCCTCACATTAACCTCCTCCCACCTATCGCATTCCCAACACCCCTCCCCCAAGTCCCTCCTCCCTACCTTTTATCTTAGCCTGAATGGCACAACCTCCTCATTCCTGAAGAAGGGCTTATGCCTGAAACGTCGATTCTCCTGCTCCTTGGATGCTGCCTGACCTGCTGTGCTTTTCCAGCAACACATTTTTCAGCTCTGATCTCCAGCATCTGCAGTCCTCACTTTCTCCTATTTGACACATGAAGTCTGCTTCAGTTTCTGTGTGAGCTCCTCATAACTTTTAACATTCATTCTTCAAAGAAAATATTTAATTCACTAATAAATAGTGCCAAACTTGAAAGTGCTACCAAGAAAATGCTTAATTAGGATTTTTCATAAATTTGAGTAAGTCATAGAATGATAGAGTCATAGAGATGTACAGCACAGAAACAGACCCTTCGGTCCAACTCGTCCATGCCCCACAGATATCTTAATCTAATCTAGTCCCGTTTGCCAGCACTTGGCCCATATCCCTCCAAACCCTTCCTATTCATATACCCATCCAGATGCCTTTTAAATGCTGTAATTGTACCAGCCTCCACCACTTCTCCTGGCAGCTCATTCCATATACACACACCCTCTGTGTGAAACAGTTGCCCCTTAGGTCCCTCTCACACTGAACCTATGCCCTCTACTTCTGGACTCACCCACCCCAGGGAAAAGACCCGATCTATTTATCCTATCCATGACCCTCGTGATTTTATAAGCCTCTGTAACGTCACCCCTCAGCCTCCAACCAGGGAAAACAGCTCCACCTTATTCAACCTCTCCCTGTAGCTCAAATCCTTCAACTCTTGCAACATCCTTGTAAATCTTTTCTGAACTCTTTCAAGTTTCACAACATCCTTCCGATAGGAAGGAGACCAGAATTGTTCGCAATAATCCAAAAGTGGTCTAAGTAATATCTTGTACAACCACAACATGACCTCCCAACACCTATACTCAATGCTCTGAAAATTAAAGGAAAGTATACCAAACGCCTTCTTCTCTATCCTATCTACCTTCGGCTCTACTTTCAAGGAACTGTGATCCTGCACTCCAAGTCCTCTTTGTTCAGCAAAACTCCCCAGGACCTTAGCATTAAGTGTATAAGTCCTACTCGGATTTGCTTTTCCAAAATGCAATCCTATAGTATTCAAGATAAAGAATATGATGGAAGAATGTTCCCTATTTGGGCATCTAGTTTTAGTGTCGAGCATTATCAATGATAAGCTGTATAGATTATTTACAGAGTAAAGTTCTCTTTAATCTTCACCAACAACCTGCCTCTTGCCAAACCAAGGTTTTGAACTGATGGGTAGCAGAACACAGAAAACATGCATTACAACATTATTACCAATTAAGCGCATTCACCTTTACAGCTGACTGATGATTACTAATGGTCATATCTGGTTTACTGTTAATGTTGGCTCCTGGATCATTAAGCCAAATATTCAGTAGACCATCATTGCCACCACTCGCGAGTACTGCACCATTTGGTGACCATTTAAGGCTGCACACTTGAGAGGTGTGACCACAGAGAGTGCCAACATGGTGATGTGCAATTCTTACATCATGGTGGTGAATAGATCCAAATCGGGAGCCACTACAGAAAGGAAGTAGATGAAAATATACATAAGTTAGTAAATGGCAATCACCATTGTTGAGTGGAGACAGGTGTGGTGCATATACATGTTCTTCCTTTCTACAAAAAGGAAGGCCCTATGCGTTAATATATTTAGCTTCCAGCAATACACAAGTGTGCCACACTATAGACATAAAGACAGGTGGAGGGACACGTATTGTTGAGGAGGTGAGGAGGCTGCAGAAGTACTTAGACAGGCTTGAAGAATGGGCAAAGAAGTGGCAGATGAAATACTATGTAGGGAACTGTGAACAATTGTAATTCAGTTCCTATTGGGCATACTGAAGGTAGTAGGATACAGTAGGTGGTGCTACACTGTTTATAATTTAGCAACAATTGCTTATATCATCCAGACAGGTGGCATAGTGGCTCAGTGATTAGCATTGCTGCCTCACAGCACTGGAGACCTGGATTCCTGATGAAGGGCTTTTGCCCGAAACATCGATTTTCCTGCTCCTCGGATGCTGCCTGACCTGCTGTGCTTTTTCAGCACCACTCTAATCTAGACCCTGGTTTCCAGCATCTGCAGTCATTGTTTTTACCTGGTAAATGTAGAGTACTAGAGGAATGAGTCTGGGTGGGTTACTCTTCAAAGGGTCGGTGTGGACTTGTTGGGCCGAAGGGCCTGTTTCCACATTATAGGGATTCTCTGAAGAAAGCTTCTGAAAAATGTTACTATTCCTAGGGTGGCTAGAGTCAGGTTGTTGGGGAAGGCTAAAGGGAACTTTACCCTGTAAATAATTTATACACTTTGGTAGGAAAAACAGAGACATAGACAATTTTCTAAACGAGAAAAGGCTTCAGAAACCTGACGCACACAGGGACTTCAGAGTTATAGTTCAGAATTCTCTGAAGGTTAACATGTAGGTTCAGTTGGCAGTAAGGAAAGCAAAAGCAATATTAGCATTCATGTCAAAAGGGCTTAGAGTGCAAAAGCAGGGATGTACTGCTGAGGCTGTATAATACTCTGGTCAGACCACATTTGGAATATTGTGAGCAGTTTTGAACTCCGTATCTAAGAAAGGATGTGATGGTCTTGGAGGGGGTCCAGAGGACTTTTATAAGAACGTTTCTGAGGATGAAGAGCCTGTCATATCAGGAGTAGTTGAGGACTCTGGGTCTATACTCAATGGTGTTTAGCAGGATGAGGGGGGGATCTCATTGAAACTTACAGAATACTGAGAGGCCTGGATAGAGTGAACATGGAGAAGAGGTTTCCACTATTAGGAGAGACTAGGACCTGAGGGCACAGCCTCAGAGTGAAGGAGCCCGAAGCTGATGAGGAATTTCTTCAGTCAGAAAGTGGTTAATCCGTGGAACTCTGCTGCAGAGCAATGTGAAGGCCAAGTCATTGAGTGTATTTAAGACAGAGATAGAGGGTTCTTGATTTGTAAAGGGATCAAATCTAATGGGAAGAAGGCAAGAGAATGGAGTTGAGATACATATCAGCCACGATCAAATAGCAGAACAGATTTGATGGGCCAAATGGCCTAATTCTGCTCCTATATCTAATGGTCTTAAGGATAAATCTTCACTGCAGCCACAGGCCAAACTTACAGGAATCTATTTAGCCTTTCACAGCAAGGTGCCTGTGTGTAACTACTTGAGTCTCTCAAACAAACACAGCAGGAAAAGCTTTGTGTCTCACAAAGGGTATAAAGATGTCCACCAGGGTTTCAAATCAAGTGATCTTCAGTGGTAAGATAAATATTTGGGAGAGGGTACTAGAAAGATCAGAAGGGAAGGGAAGCCGTGGTTTCTGGACAACCAAGGTTTTGTTGAGAGACCCAGAGGACTTTGTCATACAAGCGTGGGGTTAGTATTGCAGGCAGGTCCCAATGGGGTCATTAGAACCTGATCAGTACACTTAATTGGCCCACTACCTTCCTCCTTGCTCACCTATAAAAGGTTAATACCAGGGCCTATATGAGGCAGTGGGACAGAGCAAGTTAGTTATACGGGGAATTTTAATTATCTGCCAGACTGTCTGGTGTCACTTAATTATGACTGATGTTATCATAAATATAGAGCACACTGGGTTTGAAATTCATGGTAATTTTTCCCTTTCTGTGAAAATACTGACATTAATCAACAAAGGTGTACAAATTAAGATATTCACAGAAAGACTGAGAAATGTTAATTACAACTTCCAAATTGATTCAAAACCACAAATAAATATTAAAATCATAAAGCAATGTTTTTCAAATTGGCAATGCAGTTAGACCAATAAGGTATTTTGTTTGATCTTATTTTAAGTTCACATATTTTTTTTTCTCTGTTGAAGGGATTGTAAAATAAGAGTTTTGTCAGTAACTATCTAAACAAAACTGGGTTTAATCGAAGGAGTAAAAATCCAGCAAATTGTAATAATCAATTATCTGGCTTGTTAAAGATAATTTTGTGAAACACTTAAGTGTAAGATAAATGTTTGAAACGTATGAGTACATACATGGAGATTGTGTGGTGGTTGGAGTAGTAAAGACACACCTGCTAAGAATGTAGCTATTCCAGCTCAGAGCACCAACCATTGAACTGTGGCTACGCATGTTGCGTAATTTCTTCTTTGTCTCAATGTCCCACAACTGGAATTTTAAAAATAATTTTTATGAAAAATATTTGTGACAAAATATTCCCATTTTACCATAATCTACTGTTATAGATGAAAACTAAACAGTGAGAACTGTCATTTGTTACCTCTCCTTTTATCCTCTTTTGCTGAAGATAGTGTCCTGTAATTTGCAGAATGCTTCTCCATATGCCAATAGCATTCTTATAACACTTAAAGGTGAAAAACATTACATATATAAATAATTTATTAGCTGGTTTAAGAACAAATTTTGCAGGCCTCCATCCATAATCCATCTATTTGAAATATGAACAGAGATCCATGAGTTGTATTTTAAAAATTCTTAACACAAGGTTTAATTTAATCCATGAGGTCCACATGGCATCTCTTGTCTGAACATTTGAAAACAGTACATGGTCATTCGGCACTTCGAACCTGCCCTGCCAATCAATACAATCACGGCTGATCTGTTTTTCACCTTGGCACGATGACATGTGGTTAGCACTACCGCCTCACAGGGACCCAAGTTGGAATCCAGTCTCAGGCGACTGTCTGTGTGGCATTTGCACATTCTCCCTAGGTCTGTGTGGGTTTCTTCTGGGTGCTCGGATTTCTTTCCATGGTCCAAAGATGTGCAGGTTAGGTGAATTAGCCATAGTGTTCAGGAGTGTGTAGGTTAGGTGCATTAGGTAAGGGATTGGGTTTGGGAGGGATACTCTTCGCAGAGTTGGTGCAGACTTGTTGGGCCAAATAGCCTGTTTCCACACTGTAGGGATTCTATGGTCCCACATACCCATGAAAATCTTTCATTAGTTTGGTTATCAAGAATCTATCTATCTCTGCCTTAAAAATATGTATTTGCAAATCGGGAGATAGCACACATAGATTTTAATGTTAATTTTAAAGGTCTGGTGTCAGCTATGTCAAGCCTGTTCAATCACATGCCAAGAATTTGTGAAAAGTGACAAAGGCTGCTGTCAAGTGATTGCAGTACAGATTCTATTAGCTAGCTGGAAATATAAAAACAGACAGGAAGAATTTCTATAAATACTTGATAAAGTGAAGAGCTAACAAAATGGTCTGATAGAAAATGATTCTGGAGAAATAGTAAATGAAAAATAAGAAGCTGGTAGATATACTGAGCAGGTATCTTGTATCAGTCTTCGCTATAGATGATACAAGTAACATCTGAGTAATAGCTTTTAATCAGGAGGGGAAAGGTTCAAGAATATTACAATTACTAGGGATACAGAGAAAACTGCTGAAGCTGTGGGCTGATAAGGTTCAGAATCCTGATGGACATGACCCTAAGGTCTTAACAGAAATGACAAATGAATAGTTAGTGCATTGTTTTCAATTTTCCAGATTGGGAGTAAGTTCCTTAGATTGAACCATTGCAAATGTAATTCCTTTACTCAAAAAGGGAAGGAGTCAAAAAGTAGGGAACCACGGGGCAGTAATTGTCAGCCTATAATTTTTTTCCAATGGCAGGCAATAAGAGTAGGAGGTTCCTGGTTAGCCATCCTGCAGAACACAATTGCAAACCACTTTGCAATGGAACAATCCAATGAAAGTCCATTACCCAACCCTCCAAAATTAGGGTGGAAGGAAAGACAGACAGACAGACCTACAATGTTGTTAGTATCTACAGCTTATTACTACAAGACAGAATTCATTACTTGAGTTCGAAGTGCAATAAAATTTTGATTAAAACAGAAGTGCTTGCTATAATCTACTTGGTTAATAAAGTCAAGCTGAAAAGACAATAGTTAATACTTCTCACCTGCACATTAGCACCACTGGTTCCAATTGCAAGATTGTTTCTATCTTCAATCCATGCGACTGATGAGATGTATCCTGACTCCACATTTATAGCCTCATGCACTCCCAACTCTGGGTGCCAAAGGTATGCTGTATCAGATAGAGCAATGGCTACCAGATTTGCAGCATTCCAATCAACCAAATTAAGATCTAGAAAATATAATGCAGAATAACATAAAAACATAAATCTCCATTTTATATGGTACGTTTACCATCAAAAGTATCCCAAGGTAACACACAGAGGGAAGAAAATTCATGTTCAGAGATTGAGTGGAGGGAGTGGTTGAAAGCTTTATTGAAAGGTGTAACTTTTAAGAAGACTGAGCTGAATAAAGAGACAAAGGAATTGAAAGAGGAAATATTTGAAAATGAGACCCATGCTACAGAAAGCATAGTTGCCTGTGATAGGAGGTGCACAAGACTCTGGGATTAAAGGACAGGGAATTAACTGGTTATTATAAGGTCAAAGCGATGATATTGTTGTGAAAGATAAGACTGTTGAGGAATTTAAACTCAAGAATGAGAATTTCAAATTTAAGCTTGGAAACTGGATGCAGTGCTGTTATGGAAGAATGGAAGTGATGGGCAAGCATTTTTGGTAATAGGGTATGGCTAAATGGTTAGATTTTAGTTTCAATTGAATATTTATTCACTGTGATAACTAACAAGATCAAGTGAGTCATTTTGATTTTGAGATAAGGCTAAAGAAGACATTTTGTGTTCTGTATTAACCACAGCATTGATCAAGTTATTGTCTTACAGTATTAGTCATGCACAGATGATCATACAATAATTTAGATGCATTTGAGTAATAATTTAAAAATCAGTTAACATATTAGCAAGACAACATCTTCATATAAAGCTTGTTATGTTCAAATATTTTAAGCCTGTATGTCTGTATGAAAAGTACGATTTCAAATAAACTGTTCTAATTAAAAAAAACTGAAAACAACAAATGCTGGAGACCACAGGCATCATCCATGGTGAAAGCAAGCTAGCATTTCATGTCTAGACTCCTACACTATGTTCTAATAAAAAAGATTTCTTATATTCCTGAGAATTGTCCTCAGAGAAATAGATTGCAACCTTGCAGAGTTTGACTAAAGACACAGGAAATTGTTTAAGATCTGATAGAAAGACAGCTTCATTTCAAACATTTTAGAGAAACAATTTTATTGCATCATGTCTGAAATACTGTAGCCAAATGGCTAATGTGACTAAGAGCCAATCAAATTAAGAACTAATCAAATTAAGCTAGCAACTGCAATAGCCAATTATTACTCCGAGTTCTGAAGAAGAGACATATTGTAACCGAAGCATTAACTCTGTTTTTCTCTCTCCACAGATGCTGCCAGACTTGCTAAGATTCTCCTGCATGTTCTGTTTCAATATGAATAAATGCATTCACTTGTGAAGTCATGCAGATGTCTACACATTTTCTGGCCTGGTGCTTATTTTATCTATTTTCTTCGCAACTAATAGGCCCTGAAATTCCATTGGGGTTATCCTGGTCTCTCAATGTTGCCCCTGTGGACCATAGACAGACCTTGCAGCAAGACAACAGAATCTCCACTTAACCCAGTCATGCTGGGTTATACAGGACAGAAACTGTCTCCTCGGCCCAACTTGTCCATGCTGACCATACTCGTCTCTATCACTTCCTTTGACAGCTCATTCCATATATGCACCACCTTCTGTGTGAAAACATTGCTCCTCAGGGTTCTTGTAAATTTTTCCCCTCTCACCTTAAACCCATGCCCACTAGTTTTGAACTCCCCTATCCTGAGGAAAATACTTCGGCTATTCACCTTATCTTTGCCACTCATCATTTTACAAATTTCTATTAAGTCACCCCTCAGCCTCCTATGCTCCAGGAAAATAAGTCCCAACCTATCCAGCCTCTCCTTATAATTCAAACCCTTTAGTCTCAGTAACATTCTTAAAAATCTCTTTGCACTCTTCCCAATTTAATAACATCCTTCCTATAGCAGGGTGACCTTCAATAGAATATTTGGGGAGCCCATTGGAACGTCAGGATTTATGTCAGTTAATTAGGTGTCTTCCTTTAAAAATTCCCTGTGGATCCCTCCTGTGCTATTTCCTCTTCTTCCTTAGTTAGATGGAGAAGAGCCCTTAAGAAAAGCCATAATATGAATTACAACTGAAATTGGGATTCACATTTTCCATTCTAGCCAACAGCCAAATATTCTAATGTTACAACTATCCAGCCAGTCAACAATCAAAACTGCAGTTTTAAGCCAAACATGAAGGAGGTTGAGAATACATCAAAAACTGGAATACATGCTGCCTTGGAGTGCAAGGCTCCTCCAACATCACCTTCCAAACCTAAAACCTCTCGAAGGATGAGGCAGAAGATATAAAAGAACACCACTACCTGTCAGTTCTAAGGCACATCTCCAAGTCACACAGTATCCTGATTTGAGCTCTATCAACCTTCCTTCACCATCAAAATCCTGGAATTTCCTCTGAACAGCCATGTGGATATGCTTACACTACATGGACAGCAGTTCCAGAAAGTGAATCACTATCAGCTTCTCAAGGCAAGGATGGACAATTAATGCTGGCATTTCCAGTTAAACATACCATGGAAGCAACTAAAAAGTAAGCCTCCAGTTCTTCACTTTATATCATACATGTGTTCCAATGCGATAAGCCATCAATGGTGATTATGTTCTTGTGGTCACTTACTGTTATATCATTGTAGAAAATGACAAAAAGAACAAGCCATCAAGGAAACTGAGCAAGGGACTTTTTGGTAAGGCATCAGTTTCCTGCTTGAAAGTAAGACTACTGCTGAAGAAATTGAAAAACAATTTGCTGAGCTAAAATCAGGCCTTAAAAGCTTGTTGGATCTCTCTGTTCCAAATTGCAATCTAACATAAGGAACACAATTAACCATGCTACTTTCAAAACACTCCACAGTTGCAATAAAAACAAAGTGACATGTACAGAATATACACAGTGAAGCCGTAGTGTGGCCTTCACCACTGAAAGATGGACAACAAAAGGTTCACCTGTCTGAAATGGCTGAAAGGAAGTTTGCCTAGTCCTTTGTTCCAAACACAGCTGAGAAAATATTTTTCTAATCTCGTCAGTCAAAGCTAACATTGCAGACAAAGTTTATGCACAGTTAAAGCTTGTGAACTCAACCACTTCCTGGTTTGGCAAGCCATGCAAGTCATCTTTCAGTCTTTACTACAGTTTTAAATTAAGTCAGGTGCATTTCTGGAGTAAGTGACTGAATCATTAGGACAGCAGCTTCCTTGCCCTTGTTATAATGGGCATTTACATACTTTGGAGGCCAACAAATGATTCAACTGGAATTTTAGACAGGGTAAAACATTGACATCTCAGATTTATATCTCAAATTCTAGACAACTATACCAGGACTACACTCATTTTACATCAATAAAAAAAGAAAGCTAGGCTCATAGACAGCTTGCTGATGCACAGATCCGTGAACATTATTTGTTTTTCAGTATCTGATCAGACAGGTCATGAAGTGTCATTGCCACATTATGCTCCACCAGCCTTGTATCTTCCTGCAATGGTGGTTGAATAGAAATCAGGGTCAGGAATCATCATTAGTCTGTGCTGGTATTCATAATGGTACTATGGTCAGCTAATTAACCCAGGCAGTGTATCCTCACTGTGGCCTTCATTTTGAATTATCTCAGGCTCCAAAAATGTTGTTAAGAAAATATATTTCTAACTGCACATACCAAATATATGGAACCAATTAGCACAGTTGGCAACAGTGAGATGCAGAATATTCTAACAGCACAGATTCAATACTTGTACAGGGTGAAGTAGTTCTTGGCTGACTACACGTCATGCCTTATTCTGGTAATATGACATATGATATTTAAGGTAGCCCTTGGTCTACACTATAGGGACACCATGATTCTTTAAGTCATTAGACTTGCATTTGATTCTAGACAGTAGAGTTCATTCTGAGTGCTTCTTTGCAATACGAATCATTCCACATAATGGAATTATTTACATACCTTAAGTATATGTTTCTGTTTTCTGATGTTATTTTACAACATTATATTCAAATAATTTCAGCAAAACTGAAATAGACTGACACGTTGTAATGCTCCTCCTTTGACACATATTTTGGAACAACTCTAATATCAACCACTTTCTTCGTTGATCATATCAGAACAATTATGTTGAGAAAATTAAATGTTAATAGCTTTGAAGCTGTACAATGGTAGTCAGTTATTAATTTGTGTAAAAGTTGATGTCCGTGTTCAAGCTCCTCAGTAGTATTATTGTTGCATTCCCTTCAATCTTTTCAAATGATATCCAATCATTGAGTCTGGCATTGCTCACTGTCCTTGTCATTACAATTAACAGATTTTGTTCACTTTCTCATGTATGTTTAGATTTCCAGAAAGAAAATTAACAAATTCCAGAGAAAGAATAATCCAGTAATTTTCTACTTTCAAGTGTGTCTTAAAATTGATGTGAGGCTTGTGATTGGAAAATCCAATCATAAAATTACATGGTTCCTAAAGCAGGAACTTTTTTTTATACATGGGCCAAGTGAAAATGTTTGTAAAGCCCAGAAATATAATAATACTTACAGTAATCGTCCTTCAGACCTGGAGCATCTAAGATTTTCATTGGGAAGAAAGACGTACATCTTTTTCTTTTTGTACCATCACATTTACCCCAAAAAGTGTCACCGAGATTGTTCTTGTAAACTAAAACAAAGAACAAGAATTTCAGTATTATTTATAGCACCAGTAATTATTTTAGTTTGGAATCAAAATCTAGACATAAATTTTAGCCAATAATTGGTAAATAAATGCATCACATCACAACCAGTCCTGGGAGTCATGGTAAGTCTCTTGGCGATCAGTTAAGGGTCTGGTCAGTTATCATTCAGGGCTGGGGGAGCCGTTCTGGGCACTGGAGGACCATGCTAGGATGCAAAGGGGATAACAATCGTGAAGGAGTGAAACTCGATATAAAGGGGAAGGGGAGACAAAAGTGCACTGGAGGACATAGGTTACTGCGGAAGTTGGGTCATCAATGGTCATAGCCTTCCTGACCTTTACAGGGAGGGAGTGCAACATCATTGTTGACAAAGTACACCAAAGAGTTGGGATTTGGGGTAACATCAGGAGACGAAAGTATAAATCAATGCGTGTTTAAGCTCAGCTGGGCTTGACAGGGAATCCTAGCATGCTGTGTTCTGCCCAACTGGAGCAGGCAAACAGGGGATGTGATGGACACTGAAGAACTGAGAGAGTGGCAGCAGTTTTCCAAGGAGGAAGAAGAGAATATTGAACAGGACATCACCCTCATCATGAAAGAGCACAGGACTGTTGGGTACAACAAGTCAGACAGGACTTATTTGACACCCAGTTCCACGTACATGCACTGGCTGCAGTGATTCTTCACTGGCCGTGAATTTTTTGCTGCTCAAAAGACAATGGTCCCTCTCCGTTCCCAGAGACAAATGCAGCTTCTATTTGTTTGTTTCTTTTTCTTCAATTTTACTATTACTGAATAAAAAATGAAGATTTTAAAATGTTTGAAGACATTCTAATATGTAATGGTCCTATACTGTTGTAGGTTGTATTTAAAACATTCAGTATCTCACACTCAAAGGTCTCTTCTTTCTCCCCCTGCAGGTAGCAGGGGGGTCGGCATGAGTAGAATGTCAGTCTGCCTGTTCACTGATGATAGAAGCCTCCAAGCTGATTAGTACCGATATGGCTATTGCATGGGCTGTATTACTTCCACGGAATGCTTTGTTCTACTCTCCTGGTTCTGCCTAACATGGGATCTCAGCACTACCTGGTCCACTGTTGATGCAGCTCTCTCGATAAAGACTGTTCCTTCTCTGAATGAGCTTCATCATTGTATTTACTTTAACCAAAAGTAACTATTGGCCATTTCTGATGGAAGTTTTGTAGACTCTTTATTAATATTCGTTTATACAGTACACCATTTACAAAGTTAAAAATCATACAACACCAGGTTATAGTCCAACAGGTTTAATTGGAAGCACTAGCTTTCGGAGCGTCGCTCCTTCATCTGGTGGTTGTGGAGGACACAATTGTAAGACACAAAATTTTATAGCAAAAGTTTACAGTGTGATGTAACTGAAATTATACATTGAAAAATACCTTGATTGTTTGTTGAGTCTTTCATCTGTTAGAATACCATGATAGTTTCACTTATTTCATATATAAATCACAAAACTTTTTTATAAAAATTTACATTCTCAGGTTAACTGTAACAATTGGTGTCAGCCAGATAATATGTTGAAAGTGTTAGCCCCCTGTGTTCCCTGTCTGTGCCATAATGTTTAGACCGATTCTAATCTAAAAAGTGAGTTAACAGAATTCATGCAGTTTTTGAGCAAAGTATAATGTAACTCTGCAAGTAGAAATTCACCCCACAAACATATATGTATATGTGTGCATATGGGTTTGTGTGTGTGTGTCTGTCTGGGGTGGGGGGTTGAGAGTGTGAGAGAGAGTGTATATGTCTGTGTATGTGAGTGTAGAGTGTCTAAGTCTGTGAGAGGGTGCATGTGTGTGTGTGGGAGTGTGTGTCTGGAGTGGGGAGTTGTGAGTATCTGTGAAAGAGAGTGTGTGTGTGTGTGAGTGTAAAGTGGTCTAAGTCTGTGACAGTATGCATGTGTGAGTGTGGGAGTGTGTGTCTGTAGGAGTGTGTGTGAGTGTCTGTGTACGTGCCTGTGTATACGTGTGTCTGTGTATATGTGTGTGTATAGGAGTGCCTGTGTGTGTGTGCGTGTGTGTGTACAGAAGTGTCTGTGTGTGTGTGTATAGTGCAATGGTGGTCACCTGGAGTGTGACATGAACACAAGGTCCTGGTTGAGGCTCTCCCTATGGGTACCGAACTTAGCTATCAGCCTCTGCTCGGCCCAATTTCGCTGCTGCCTGTCCCGAAGTCCACCTTGGAGGATGGTCACCCGAAGGTCTGAGGTCGAATGTCCTGGACTGCTGGAGTGTTCCCCAACTGGGAGGGAACACTCCTCTCTGTTGATTGTTGTGCAGTGCCCATTCATCTGTTGCCGTAGCCTTTGCTCGGTTTCCCCAATGTACCATGCCTCAGGGCATCCTTGCCTGCAGTGTATAAAATAAACAACGTTGGCTGAGTCACATGAGTACCTGCCACATACATGGTGGGAGGTGTCACCACGTGTAATGGTGGTATCTATATCCACACTCTGACACATCTTGCAGTGCCTAACGTGACAGGGTTATATGGAGTTGTCCTGAGAGCCGGGCCGGTACATTGGGGAAACCAAGCAAAGGCTACGGCAACGGATGAATGGGCATCACACAACAATCAACAGACAGGAGTGTTCCCTCTCAGTTGGGGAACACTTCAGCGGTCCAGTACATTCAACCTTGGACCTTCGGATGACCATCCTCCAGGCGACTTCAGGACAGGCAGCAGCAAAAAGTGGCCGAGCAGAGGCTGATAGCTAAGTTCTGTATCCATAGGGACGACCTCAACTGGGTTCTTGGGTTCATGTCACATTACAGGCGATCACCATTGCACTATACACACACACTCCAACACACACACACACAGGCACTCCTATACACACACATTCACACAGACACACGTATACACAGACACTCACACACACTCCTACAGACACGCACACTCCCACATGCATCCCCTCACAGACTTAGACCACTTTACACTCACACACACCTTCTCTCTCACAGACACTCACAACCACGCACACAGACACACACAAACCCACATGCACACATACGTTTGTGGGGTGAATTTGTACTTGCAGAGTTACATTGTACTTTCCTCAAAAACTGCATGAATCCATGTACAACTCTGTTAACTCGCTTTTTACATTAGATTCAGTCTAAACATTATGGCACAGACAGGGAACACAGAGGGCTAACACCTTCAACATATTATCTGGCTGACACCAATTGTTACAGTTAACCTGAGAATGTAACTTTTTAAAAAACGTTTTGTGATTTACATATGAAAGAAGTGAAACTTAACGTGGTCATTCTAACAGATGAAAGACTCAACAAACAATCAAGGTATTTTTCAATGTATAATTTCAGTTACATCACACTGTAAATTTTTGCTATAAATTCTGTGCCTTACAATTGTGTCCCCCACAACCACCTGATGAAGGAGCGGCGCTCCAAAAGCTAGTGCTTCCAATTCAACCTGTTGGACTATAACCTGGTGTTGTGTGATTTTTAACTTTGTACACCGCAGTCCAACACCGGTATCTCCAAATCAAGTATACCATTTACAGCTTTCTAGTACACTTCTTCCAACTCTTTCTTCTCAGTGTGTAGATAACCAGGCCCGTGGCTGAGCACTTAACGAGAAGGATTTACCATTGAATTTGATTTCTTTATTTTTTTTGCCTTGATATTCTATGTTTTGTTTTTTTGTGTGTTTTAAGATGGTGCCAGAGAGTGGCAACACTATACAGTACAACACTTTTCAGTGTATTTTTGTCATGAAATACATGTAACAATAGAAAAGTCAAATCAAATCAAATCAAATAATTTGTGACTCTTGATGTCAGACTTACAATATCATGTGCATCATCACCATTAATATGTTTCCAGCACATTCAACCTGGTGACAATAAATATCACACAATATTCAGCACTCCCTCATTTTGGCCTGATGTTAGCAGTCATCAAACTATGATATTGTCACAATGATACTTCAGTTCTCTCTCACTTTGTTAGTTCAAATACATTCATTTCATTTTCCACAAGTTCTTCAACCAACCTAGAAGTAGTGGCACAAGAATTACTGCAGAGAATGTGACTCATTCTGAGGCTGCACCCTTACAAAAACTATGCATACCATTCACTAGCTTAGATACAAATTCCCAGATATTAGAAATGTCTCTCTTACTGAATGTGTGCTCTTACTGATCAGAATTGCCTGAGTCGTTAACAATCCTCCACACCCCAGTCTCCCTGACTTAAACAGGATTGATGAAAATACAGTTTGGGCCATTCAGTGCCTCACCGTGCAGTAAAATGTCCACAAGCTCAATGTTAGGAGAGAATTGTGGGCCGGGGAGACAAAAAAAGTGAACATGGAAGTGGGGGGCTATACTGAAGATGCTTCTAGTTCTGCCCCTTGTCTCTATTGGTGCCCCCCATCTTAAGGCAATCACATAACACTTTGAATAACCAGACTGCCATTGTGGAAGGTTGGGGAGGGGGGTGGGGGGGGTTTGCTCCTCGACGGGGACCCTGTTGTCTTTTCTGCAGCCAGATAGTAGGAAAGGCATCAAAGCCTGCCTCGAATAATTACCTCGCCAACCCAAACCCTGGGATGCTGAGAGGCCATTGCCATACAGCTGACTTATTCCTGGTGTTGCAGAGGGATGCCAGACATCTGGAAAATACCCATCAGCCTCTGATATCTTGCCTTATTTGATTATAAATGTTCCTCAGTTAGGTCTCAGTCATTTACAGAAAAAAAGCCCAGGGCAGTGAAGTGCCAGCCAGTGCATGTCCTGCAGACAACCATTCTGTCTGGGGTCATCATTGTCCTATGTGTGCTGTCAATCAAGGTGTCTTCAGATTATCCTTCTCAATCAGATGGGATTCCACTTCACAAAACCAGTAGAAGGTTTTTTTTCACATGTATCTGGTCAAAGTCTCATGGTAGTTGCCATGAGTTTATTTATTTATTGTCACATGTATCTTGTTATAGAATACAGTGAAAAGTGTTGTAAAGTGCTCCCACTCTCTGGCACTGCCTTAAAAGATAGGAAAAGAAACAAAATATAGAATATAAAGGCAGAAAAATGAAGAAATAAAGAAAAAATTATTCAATCTGGCAACAAGACCTATGGTCTTTGTATGTCCAAATAGAGTCAGCCAATCACGCCTTGGAGACAAGGGTTATCTTCTGAGCATGTGACTAACGGACTTTGAAAAAGCCTTTGTGTAGCTGAAAATGAAATTTAGATGCCTGGACAAGTCTGGAAGATTATTTCAGTATGCACCACTAAGTGTACTGAGAATGGTAATGGTTTGATGTACTTTGTGTAATGCAGAGAGGACTGAAGCTGTAGGAGATGAGTGCACTGACTGCTCTGCATCTGCCCTCATGGAGGATGAAGAGCACTATGTAACCAGGGTACCTGCAGCCACTTGTCGTTATCAGGCATGCTTCAGAGAACCTGACTGCGTGAACCTCCACAGTACAACAACGTTAAACCCAAGGCCCCTGCAACCCAAATCATTCTCAGACTCAAATAACCCTCCATCACATTCATATCCTCTGCCTGGCTTCCACTTTGCTTATTCATTGTTCCTGAGGTGAATCGATTACGATCATGCCATTCCACCTTGATTTCTCAATTCATGTAAACTCAAGTACTGCATGGTTAAGATTAAGGTTTTTTAAATTTTAAGTAACTTCTAAGAATTTCTGAAATCTCCGAATGTTAACTCCATCATTTTCTTAGCCTTTGCTTGGATACATTTACATCTCAATAGGTTATTTCTTCAAACAGTTAAGCACTCAGAGAATATTGAATTTAAAATGGTACTTCCTAATCACTAAAGTTTAACTTTCTGGTAAAGTCTACACATAGTAATGACTGAAATCTTATGTGCAATTCTAAAAATAATTTGTTCAATGTGGGAAGATACAAACAATGAGGTTTGTAGTCTTGTGGTCAATAGAGCCACTTTGTCTCAGGAAGTAGCTCGAGCAAATAAAAATCCACAAGAATTGAAATGAACCATATCACACAAGCTCTTTACAGACTGCAAGGGGAAAGAATGCACCTTGACCAATAGTCTTAAAGATCATGCAAAAGATTGTACAGTGGTTATCTTCATGCTGTTGCTACTTTTTCCATTCTACTGTGCACCACTTCCCCCCCAACCTGACTCCCAAGCATCAATTATCATCAAAAACAGTATGAACTAATATAGAAAATTAATATTTCAGAAACAAAGAATACAACAGATTAAAAGCCAGATTACAACATAATACTGAAAAACAATACTGAACAATTATTAAATGTACTTTCCAGAACAAATGAATCAATTTCTGCAATAAGGACATCTATGCTAAAGGAGCAGCTTTCATCTGTGGCTCAAGTAGCAACAGTGCTAGTGCAGAGGGTAATTACGCCAACAGGAGAGGATTAAAACACGGCAGAAGATCAAAAGTGTGGAAAAAGGCCATTTGGCTCATCGAATGTACACCGACCCTCTGAAGGGCATCCCACCCAGACCCAGCACCCTACTCTATTCCCATAATCCCACAATTCTCATGGCCAACCCAACCAGCCTACACATCCCTGATCACCACAGACAATTCATCAATGCCAACCCACCTAGCCTGTACATCTTTAGACTGTGGGAGAAGACCTGCATCCAGAGAACACAGGGAGAACGTGCAAACTCCACACAGACAGTCATCCAAGACTGGAATCAAACCCAGGTCCCTGGCACTGTGAGGCAACAGTGCTAACCACTGAGCCACTGCGCAGCAGTCAAGGTAGAGTTGGCAAGAAAGAATGTTTAAAAAGCTGTGGAATAAATGCTGTAGTTTTATCTAAAAACATTGTCTAAAGAGAAAGGAAAAGAAAGGCTGTGAGGTGGTGAAAGATAAACACATCAGTGGGAAAGGGAAGGGATACTTCAAAAATGTAGGATAAAACTAGGAAAAACTGAAATTAAGAAGTGCCAAAACAGAATGCAAAAATCATCTAGCAGATCATAGAAAAAGAAATTTAAAAAAACCAAAACCTGCACTTTCACAACACATTTCATGATATTGCAAAGCACTTTACAAACTACTGAAATGTAGGCATGCTTGTAATGCAGAAAATGTATACAAAGCAATGAACCACTACCTGCAGACTTTTGTAAGCGTATAAAAATAATAGGTTAATTAAATAGATGTAGGGTAATTCAAGTTAAAAGGAAGTAATCTAACTGAACACAAAAGGCATGACAAAGATAATAAATAGTTAAATAATATTGCATATCTTTTACAAATATTGGTAGAAATGTACATAACAGTCTACAAATGAAGAAATCGAAATGAACATTGAAGATAGTAATGTTGTAGTAATGTCACTGGACTAGTAATCCAGAACCCAGGATAATGTCCTGTGGACATAGATTCAAAGCCCACATAGCAGCTATGGAATTTGAACTGAATTAATGTTTTGGAATTCTATAAAGCTGGTCTCATCAATGGAGACTACAACAACGGTTATCAGTTGTTGTAAAAACTGATGTGGTTCACTAACATGCCTTAAGAAAGATAATCTGTTGGTCTAAGTGTGACTCCAGATCCACAACAATGTGATTGAATCTGAGCTGTCCAGGAAATAGCTTGGCAAGACGGTGGGTAGGCCAACAATTGCTGGCTTTGTCAGTGACATATACATCCCACCAAATAATTTCTTTAAAAATTAACTGTATTAAAGGTTTTGGTTCTGAAAAAAATAGCAGAACTCAGGATAGTTCAATTAGCAGGCACTGATGGAACTAGTCTGTTGAAAGAACTCAGATGCACTATCGGTGATATCAGTCACAATTCTACATTCTTTCTTAAATATGGGAATTATACCACGAAAACAGAATAATTGATGAAGCATCATTATTCAAAGATATACTACAACAATACAGATAAATTAACTTAATACACTTTTGCTTAATTCTTAGAATTTATTATTCAAGATCAAATTGGCAAGCATTTAAGGTTTGTATGGGTTAGTTGAAGAAGTGATGAATTGGATGACTGAAGGTTATATGGTCAATACAGTGTGGATTTTCAAAAGGTATTCAATGAAATGTCTCACAAGAGGCCTGTTACAAAGATTCAGGTCTGTGGTATTAGTATCATAACTCGATGGTTAGAATGTTGGTTCACAGAGAAAAAACAGAGGAGAAAAAAATATTATTTGCATAGCAGTTGGTGTAGATTCTTCCAGTAGAGGCAGTGCCACAAACTGCTATCTATGCTTTGAACTGATGTTATGCAAATGAATTTCTTTCGACAAAAAAACTTAAGATAAATCAACAACGTTCAGTATGGGATAGCAATATGTTTGACTTCTAACTGTTCTCTTAAGTGACCAACAAGCTACTCTGTGGTATTCAAGAGTTAGGGGTGAACAATAAATGATTGCCCTATCAGTAGTGCCAACAAAACAGGAGGCCTAGGTTCAAATATAGGCAAATGCAGTCAGAACAGTGGATTTTTTTTTAAAGAACATTAGTGAAGCTGATGTATTTTTTACAACAATCCAGTAGTTGCATAACCACGATTGACAATACTGGCTTTCATTACATATTTATTTAATTGAATTTAAGTTCCTAAGCTGTTATGATGGAGGTCAGAACTCATGACTCTGAATCCCTTTATCAAGTGCATTGATTTTAAACAAACAAGGATTTTTCATAATTTTAGAGTGAAAATTCAGTCTGTCTGAAAAAAAAATGCACTGTCATAGCATCAGTTTACCTTGACAGGTTTTGTTAGAGTTTCCATTGATGGTCACAATTCTGGTCTCGTTCAAACTGGAAGGCATTGCATCCTGCAGTCTCTATTGAAAAGTATAAGATGATGAACACTAGTTTTAGTAATCCAAAGAATAAATAAAAGAGATCTGACGGAATCTGTGGAAAGAGAAGAAAGTTAATGGGTTAAATTTATAAATGGCTGGAGAAGCATTCGGAGAGGCATCAGGCACCTGACTCCTTCCCACTGTGATGGACCACTGGCTTGTTCCTGCCTCTGGGCCATTTTTGAAGGACTGTTTTGGAAAGAACAGCCAATTCGGCATCCTAAAGGGCCAAGTTAGAACCATTCTGCTAATACTGACTGGAGTTTTCACACACATTTCCAAATTAGGCCAAATCCCTGAGGCAGAGGGATGGAGGCAGCCTCATGGCAGTCAAATAGAGGGCCAAATCACAATCATAATAGTCATGTCCCCTTGCAACCACAGTCTCATACATCTGCAGCTATAGCCACAAGCAAGGCTGTGGATTGACTGCCCCTCCATGACAATTGGCTCAGTTTAAGGATTTTAACAGAGGTATACCTTCATGCAGAGTTGCCTGTCCTTTCACTTATTGACACCACAAATCCTACGTCTGATGCTGGGACTGCTGATATGTCTGTGCTAGAGGGGCCTGTAGCCTATTTGTCCGTAATTTGACTAGATCCTGGATCTAATAATAGGCCATTTCCTCAAAAATCCTTTCCAGGCTCCGAACACTGAGTACTTCTATTTTCCTGAAGTGGAATTCAGCCTGACGGCTAAACAGTTTCTCTCAATCTACACTGTCTAACTCCCTCAGCATATTGAAAACTTAATCAAATCACCCCTTTTGCCTTCTAAATTCCAGGAAAAACAGCTTTAGTTTATTTAACCCTTCTTTGTCATTTAAACCCTTTAAATTCAGACACCAATCTGCACTACACTCCGCTGCATTCCTTCCAAGGTCAATATATTCATCATAAAGTTTGGTGCCAGGAACTGCCCAGTGTAAGTGTGTTTAACCAGGCTTTGCATAACTATTGTAGCATGTAGTTCCACACTCTTGCATTCTAGTTCTCTTGATATAAAGGCCATCATTCCATGGCCAAAGGCTCATAAGCTGCCATTTCAGCCACCTCCAGATGGATGCCACCACCAGACACATTTTCCCCTCCCCTCCCTTATCAGCATTCTGCAGAGACCATTCCCTCCTGAACACCCTGGTCCACTCCCAACATCTTCCCACACTCCCTGGCATCTTGCCCTGCAATCGCAGGTGGTGTGATACCTGCCCATTCATTTCTTCCCTCCTCACTATCCAAAGCCCCAAAAACACTTTCCAGTAAACCGGTGATTTATCTGCACTTCACTCAATCTAGTCTCATGCATTCACTGCTCACAATGCAGTCTGTTCAACACTGGGGTGACAAAACATGAGATTTGCGGAAAGCCTACATTCTGTCCACAAAAATGACCCTGAGCTTCCAGTTGTCCATCATTTTAGCACACCACTGTGTTCCCATGGCAACATGTCTGTCTCAGGCCTGCTGTAGTGCTCCAGCTCAAGCTGGAAGAACAGCATCTCGTTTTCCGTTCTGCGATCCTGTAGCCTTCAGGATTCAATATCAAGTTCAACCATTTTAGAGCCTTATCTCCTTTTTCTGTGTCTTTTACCCACACTACACCCCAGGCCTTGTCATCACATGGCTGTTTTCAGTACAGTCAACCCATTTTCACCCACTCATGGTCCCCATTATCAGCTTTTCCCCTTTCCTTGCATAGCATTATCCATCCCCTTATTTGCTTAACTGCCTTTCTCTCCCTCTGAGCTCTATCTATATCTATTATCTCATTCCTTTACCCTCTTCCCAACACCCACGCCCCATCTTCAACTATATACCACCTTTTTCTAGCTACTATTGTTCTGATGCAGGGTCACTGGACTTGATCTGTTGACTCTGCTTTTGCTCCACAGAAAGGTGGCACAATGGTTACACTGCTGCCTCACCAGAGACCCAGGTTCACTTCCAGCCTTGAGTGACTAACTGTGTGAAGTTTGCACATCCTTCCCATGAATTTCTGCCAGATGCTATGGTTTCCTCCCACAGTCCAAAGAGTGTACAGATTAGGTGGATTTGCAATACCAATGTGCAAATTAGGATGCTTAACCATGGGGTAAAGACCCTCTACAGAAACAAAATGGGGTGCTCTTTGGAGAGGTCATGCAATTTGATGGGCCTAAAGGGCATTTATCAATATTTTAGGAATTCTATGTTGCCAGACCTGCAGAGTTTCTCCAGCAATTTTTGCTTTAGTTTCACATTTCCAGCAACTGCAGTTCTTGATTTTATTTTATGCTATTTTTCATTATTTTCCAAATGTGTTCATGACATTTTAATGATCTGTGTATCTGGATCCCTAAATCTCACCAATATTTCTAGCTTTCCATGAGTTTGAAAGTCCTCTATTTTATCTTTTTTTAATGCCCAAAATGGATGACCTCACATATTCCTGAATTGAAATCCATTTACCACAATTTTCTCTATTTATTAAATCTCTCTGTAATTTTATGTTGCCATCTAGCACCATGAGCATCATGTTTGTATATAGTAGGAATACACCAAATTTCTCTGCTATTGTAACCAAGTTAGGCAAAAGTGAGGACTGCAGATGCTGGAAACCAGAGTCTAGATTAGAGTGGTGCTGGAAAAGCACAGCAGGTCAGGCAGCATCCGAGGAGCAAGAAAATCAACTTTTCAGGCAAAAGCCCTTCATCAGAACTGAGGCTGGGAGCCTCGGGGGTGGAAAAATAAATGAAAGGGGGGTGGGGGGTGGAGAGAAGGTAGCAAAGAGTACAATGGAAGTCGGAACATTGATGCCATTGACTTCGCCAGTTTCCTCATTTCTCCTCCCCCCACCTTACTCCAGTTCCAACCTTCCAGCTCAGCACTGCCCTCATGACCTGTCCTA
>NC_057710.1:68622645-68628754 GCF_004010195.1 Chiloscyllium plagiosum
CCCCTCTCTGACCTATCACTTTCATCCCCACCCCCTTCCACCCATTGTGCTCTTAGCTACCTTCCCTCACCCTCCTCTCTGACCTATCACCTTCATCCCCACCCCCCTCCTATTTATCTCTCCACCCTGGAGACTCCCTGCCTTCAGTCCTGATGAAGGGCTTTTGCCCAAAACGTCGATTTTCCTGCTCCTCGGATGCTACCTAACCTGCTGTGCTTTTCCAGCACCACTCTAATCTAGACTATTGTAACCAAGTTATCAATTAAATTATTTAAAGTTTATTGGACAAAAAAAATCTCAAGGCAGGTACCCTGAATTCATTCCTATTATTCAAAGCCTTGCATCAAAAGTAAAATAACCTTTTATTACAGACTTTGCTAATGGTCAGTCTTATGAGCCTTTCTGTAGGATGTTAAAATCAACTGCCTGAATTAAAGCAAAGGAGGTAGGAATTTTCTCAAATATGTCACATTATCAACTTGGCAAGATTACTTCTAAGACATTCAATGTTTGCCTACCTGTTTCGTTACTGCATAGCTTTCTTTACAATTACTTGAGAATTGATTGGCAGGACTTTGGTTGGGTTGTATATGGAGGCCATAATCAGCAGATACTCTCTTCCGGTTCACAATCTCTGTCATTTTGGTCAAGTGTAAAAACAAAAAGAGTTCACAAAAGCAGCTGTGGGCACAGTTACAAAAGGAGAAAATAATATTCAGTTTAATTTCAACAGATTATTTTAAAGACAAAGCGGTATCTTTAGCTATTTGTAATATTTAATATATAATTTTAAAAATTAGCTAAGTGAGGAAAAGGTGGTAATTATAAATTAGTCTCAATCTGGATAAAATCTGGATCAGTAAATTGGATGAAAACCCATTCTGCCTAATATCGCATGAGGGACGTAGCTGCTTCAATCTGCGGCATCTGATTAGAGAACCAACAAGAGGGAAAAACATACTTGATCTCATCCTTATCAATCTGCTGGCGGCAGATACAGCTGTCCATGACAGCATCAGTAAGAGCAATCAACACACAGTCCTTGTGGTGATGAAGTCCCACCATCACATTCAGAATAACCTCCATCATGTTGTGTGGCACTATCACCGTGCTAAATGGGACAGACTTCAAACAGATCTAGCAACTCAAAACTGGGCATCTCTGAGGTATTGTGGGCCATTAACAGCAGCAGAATTGTACTCCAGCAAAATCTGCAACTTCATGGCCCGGCATACCCCTCACTCGACCATTACCATCAAGCCAGGGGATCAACCCTGGTTCAGTGGAGAGTGCAGGAGGAGGGCATGCTAGGAGTAGCATGAGTCCTACCTCAAACTGAGATGTCAACCTAGTGAAGCTCCCAAACAGGACAACCTGCATGCCAAACAACATAAGCAGCAAGTGATAGACAGAGCTAAGCAATCTCTCAACCAAGGGATCATTGCCACAGAAGGCTGTGGAGACCAGGTCATTGAGTATATTTAAGACAGGGATAGATAAGTTCTTGATTGTCAAGGGGATCAAGGGTTACAGGGAGGAAGTGGGAGAATGGGGTTGAGAAACTTACCAGCCATGATTGAATGGTGGAGCCGAAAGGCCTAATTTCAGCGCCTATGTGTTATGGTCCCATGGATCAGATCTAAGCTCTGCAGTCATGAATGGTGGAGGATAATTAAACAGCTTACCAAGAAGGAGGCTCCAATCATATCTCCATCCTCAATAATGGAAGAGCCCAACACATCAGTGCACAAGATAAGGCTGAAGCATTTGCAGCAATCTTCAGCCGGAAGTGCCGAGTGGATAACCCATCTCGGCCTCCTCCAATAATTCCCATTGTCACAGTAATCTGTCTTCGGTCAAATCAATTTACTTCACGTGAAATCAAAAAATGGTTGGAGGTATTTGGTATTGCAAAGGCTATAGGCCCTGGCAACATTCCAGCAATAGTACTGAAGACTTGTGCTCCAAAACGTGCCACTCCCCAAGCAAGCTTTTCCAGTATAGTTACAACACTGGCACCTACCGGACAAGTGGAAAATTGTCCAGTTATGTCCAATACACAACAACAAGACAAATTCAACCTGGCCAATTACTGCCCCAGCAGTCTACTCTCAATCATCAGTCAAGTGATGGAAGGTGGAATCAACAGTGCTATCAAGCAGCACCTGCTCAGCAATAACCTGCTCAGGGATATACACTTTGGAATCTGCCAGGGCCACTCATTGTAGCCTTGGTTCAAACATGAGAAAAGAGCTGAATTCTAGAGGTGATGTGAGAGTGACTGCCCTTGACATCAAGGCTACATTCAATTGAGTGTGGCATCAAGAAGCCCTAGCAAAACTGGAATCAATGGGTATCAAGGGGTAAATTCTCTGGTGGTTAGAGTCATACCTGGCTCATAGGTAGATGATTGTAGTTGTTGGAGATCAGTCACCACAGCTCCAGGACATCTCTGCAGGAGGTCCTCAAGCTAGTGTCCTGGGTCCAACCATCTTCAGCTGCTTCATCAATGAGCTTCCTTTCGTCATAAGGTCAGAAATAGGATGGTTGTTGATGATTGAACAATGTTCAGTACTAATTGCAACTCCTCAGATACTGAAACAAGATGTTCAAATGCAACAAGATCTAGACAATATCCAAGCTTGGATTGACAAGTGGCAATTCACACCACACAAATGCCAGGCAATGACCATTTCAATAAGAGACAATCTAACCACCACCCCTTGAAATTCAATGTTGTTGCCATCACTGAATCTCCCACTATCAACATTTTTGGGGGTACCATTGACCAAAAATTCAACTGGAGTCACCACATAAACACAGTGGCTACAAGAACAGGTCAGAGGCTAGGAATACTGCACTATCCAAAACTTGTCCATCATCACAAATCAAGAGTGTGATGGAATAGTCCCCACTTGCCTGGATGGGTGCACTTGCCAGGAAGCTTGACATCATCCAAGATAAAGCAGCCCATTGATTGGCACCACACCCACAAACATCCGTTCCCTCTACCACCAATGCTGAGTTGGAGCAGTGTGTACTATCTCAAGATGCACTGCAGAAATTCACCAAGTGTCCTCAGACAGCTCCTTACAAATCCTTTCATCTAAAAGGGCAAGAGCAGCAGATACATGGGAACCTCCAAATATCCCTCTAAGCTATTCACCATCCTGACCTGGAAATATATTGCTGCTCCTTCACTGTCACTGGGTCAAAGTCCTGGAATTCCCTAAGGGCATTGTGGATCAACTCACATCATGTGGATTGCAGCAATTCATGAAGGCAGCTCACCATCACCTTATCACGGGTAACTAGGGTTGGCAATAAATGCTGGCCAGCAAGCAATACCTAAGACCCACAAGTAAACAAAACAAAAATTGGGAATTGTTTCTAATGAATATGGGCAAACAGTCAAACTTGTCTAATTTGGATTTACTTTACAATGCAATATAGTACAAAATGACTTAGGCGCTAAGACACATTCGTATGTCAGAGTAAACGGAATTTTATCATTTTATATCTAACATGAACATGCATAATGTTGAGTCTGGATTCCTGGAATGGAAATATGTCTCGGGTAGAAGTATCCCTCATACAGATGAGTTTCAGCTTCACTAAAGCATTTCTGTAAAAAACTGTTTTGAAGACATGATGCAGATTTTTTGTACTGAAATATTGCCGAAGCTGTCCAAAAGATTAAAAGACTATCTATGACTAGACACGTAAACACAGTTGTGCATATTGTTTGCCTTTATAATTTTACAATATAATAATGGACTTGAAAACAAAATTCTACACCACATATACCTGTCACAATTTCTTTAATTGTGAGTCAACTCTGGGTATGTAATTGTCATTTGATTAATTACCTTTTTAAAAAATAGTCATTATGCAGTGATTAGTTTTGCTAACTGTGATCACCACCGAGGACCAATGATAGAAATTTTCTGGTCCTCAGTATTGGATACCAATTCTACACAACATGCAGGCATCTACTCTAAATAATCATAGCTGGATTAATTAAAGTTTAGTGATCTAGCTTCCATATCACAGGGAAATAGCAAACCGTATAATACATATATGATGTTACTGCACCACCTAGCTGCAGCTTCATAGCAAATTTGTCAGTAAAATTCATTCTTCTTGGAATTATTTCATTCTGTAAACATTCAGAATCTAGTCTTAATGCATAGCATAAATACTGCAGAGGTGAGGTAGAAACAAGGCTTTTGGGAGCACCATTCCCTCTCCATTCTGGGTTAAAAACCTGGTTGTCAGGTGTGAGGTATCTCAATGTTGTTGGAGAAAGAGTACTGCAGATGCTGGGATATCAGAGTTGAGGGTGGAAAAACACAGCAGCTCAGGCAGCATCCAAGGAGCAGGAGACCTGCAAGTGGTTTTCTAGCACCACACTCTCAACTCTGATACTCCAGCTGTCCTGCTCCTTGGATGCTGTCTGACCTGTTTGACCTGTTTTTCCATTGCAGAACTTGTGTTGTTGCAGAAACATAAGAATGCATGAGAAAGCACTTGCAGGACAAATATAGGAAAACCCAAAGCTGTAATAAATTTGTAGGTTCAGATTAGATGGAGGCAAAGAGGAGATATCAGGAACTTTAGCAGTAACTTTCAAATCTACTATGGCCACAGGTGAGATAATGTTGTCCCATTATATAAAAAGGGAGAAAGGGATAGGCTAGGAAATTACAGGCCAGTCACTCTAACCTTGGTGGTGAGGAAGTTATTAGAGGAATTCTGAGCGACAGAATATATCTGTAGTTGGAGTAATATGGATTAATCAGGAATAGTTGGTATAGATTTGTTAAGGAAAGGTCCAGTTTGATCAAACATTTTGAAGTGGTAACCAGGAGTGTCAGCGAGGGTAATGCATCTGATGTGATCTAGGTCCGTCATGGCAGACTGATCAGGACAATAAAAGTTCATGGGATCCAAGGCAAAGTAGCACATTGGATCCAGAATTGGCTGAATAACAGAAAGCAGAGAGTGATGGTAGAGGGATTTAGATTAGATTACATTACAGTGTGGAAACAGGCCCTTCTGCCCAACAAGTCCACACCCACCCGCCAAAGCACAACCCACCCATACCCCTACATTTACCCCTATACCTAACACTACGGGCAATTTAGCATGGCCAATTCACCTGACCTGTTGTTTCTGTGATTGGAAGTTTGTTTCCAGTGGGGTTCTGCAGGGCCTTTCTATCTGTGGCGTATATCAATGACTTGGAGCTAAATGTAGAGGGTATGATCAAGAAGTTTCTGAATGACACAAACGTTGGTCGGGTGGTAAATAGTGAGGAGGATAGCCAAAAACTGCAGGAGAATACCACAAACTGATCAGGTGGGTAAAGCAGTTTCAGCAACAGTGGAGTACTTCTGTTGGAAGGATGTGATTGCACAAAAGAGGGTGCAGAGGGCATGCACCAGGATACTGCCAGGGCTGGGGTGTCTAAGCTATGAGGAAAGATTGGGTGGGCTGAGGTTGTTTTCCTTGTAATATCATAGGTCAGTAGCAGATCTGACAGAGGTGTATAAGATGGTGAGGAGAATAAAGAGTTGGATAGGAAGGCACTTTCTGCCCTGAGTAGGAATTAATAACTGGGGGCATAGATTTATGGTAAGAAGTAGAAGACTAAAAGGAAAACTTGGATAGAGGTGAGGGAGGAGTGTGGGCGCAGGTTTTACACGCTCCTGCCCCACAGAACTCATCTCGACCTTCCTCGCCACTGTCCTATTCCCCCTAGTCCAGGAACTCCCCACATACGTTCGAGACACCACCCACGCCCTCCACCTCCTCCAAGACTTCCGTTTCCCCGGCCCCCAACGCCTCATCTTCACCATGGCTATCCAATCCCTCTACACCTCCATCCGCCATGACCAGGGCCTCCAAGCCCTCCGTTTTTCCCTTTCCAGACGTCCCCAACAGTACCCTTCCACCGACACTCTCATTCGTTTGGCCGAACTGGTCCTCACCCTTAACAATTTCTCCTTTGAATCCTCCCACTTCCTCCAGACCAAAGGGGTAGCCATGGGCACACGTATGGGCCCCAGCAATGCCTGTCTCTTTGTTGGCTACGTAGAACAGTCCA